>NW_026734359.1:0-300524 GCF_949786415.1 Peromyscus eremicus
GTCCCTTGTTGATCTACATTCGTTGGTCCAGTGTTTTCCCTTACCACACCTTCTGCATACTCCAGAAGGAAGGGGCATTCTGTTGCCATTGTTCCTTGAGGAAACATTGTTTCTAGGAATGACCTGTTTACAGTCCCTTTTCAAATGTCCTTGCCTTCCACATCCAAAACATCTAACATTCCTCAAACCTCTTGAAATTGCTTCTCCTACCCTCGTATCATCATGCTCATGAGTTTCAACATTAATCGTGTCTTTAATCCAATCTTCCAAAGGTGCAGATCTTGCCTTTAATGGCCTGATTATTGTTTTGCATGCTGCATTTGCATTCTCAAAGGCCAAAGTTTCAATTATTATTCTACCAGCTTCTGAATCTGGGACCATTCTCTTTACTGCTGAAGCCAGTCTTTGTAAAAAATCTGTGAAAGATTCTTTTGGGCCTTGTACAACCTTTGTAAATGACTCAGTTTTTTTTCCTGGTTCCTCAACTCTGTCCCATGCATTCAAGGCTGCTGTTTGACATAAAATTAGGGATTGGACATCATATAAACATTGTGCTGGTGCTGAAGCATATTGACCTTCTCCCATAAGCTGATGCTGGCAGACTTGTATTCCTTTATCCCTCCACTGTTTTTCTATGTTTTTAGCTTCATCCTTGAACCAAGTTAGCCACTGAAGCCTTTGACTGGGTTCCAGAACAGCTTGTGCCAGCTCCCACCAATCCTGTGGTACAATCTTATTATATGTTGACCAAGAGTTTAACATTTGCTTTACATATGGGGAATGCATGCCATAAGATACTATTGCCTCCTTAAACCTTTGCTGTGGGATGTTCTGTATAGCAAATGTGTTGCTAATTAGTCAGTAAATAAAACAGTGATTGGCCATTGGCTAGGCAGGAAGTGTAGGTGGGACAAGGAGGAGAATAAAGTTGGGAAGTGGAAAGCTGAGTGAGAGAGACACTGCCAGCCGCCACCATGACAACCAGCATGTGAAGATGCCGGTAAGCCACGAGCCATGTGGCAAGGCATAGATTAATGGAAATGGATTAATTTAAGCTGTAAGAACAGTTAGCAAGAAGCCTGCCACGGCCATACAGTTTGTAAGCAATATAAGTCTCTGTGTTTGCTTGGTTGGGTCTGAGGCTGTGGGACTGGCAGGTGAGAGAGATTTGTCCTGACTGTGGGCCAGGCAGGAAAACACTAGCTACAAATGGCGTCCAACGTGGTGTCAAGAGTTTCCACCTAAAAACTGAGAAAAGATTCTAAAACAGAGCTAAAAACAGTTCCTAATCGTCTCTCTCAAATGAGCGGCAGCTGCTGGTTTGAGTTACTTGTGGGTTCCTGGCGTGCACGCTCGACCTGCCTATGGTGGAAATGAGGCCTCTGCAAGTGGCACATTAAGCTGCATGGTGGATTTAGCTTTTGCTAGTATAAAACAAAAAAAGAGGTTTCTGGGCTACATGCTGCTTTGATAGAAGCATAGAGACCCACGATAGCTCCCAGAGCTGGTGGTAAACATAACACCGAAATGTTGGGAAGCTGAGGTGGGTGGAGCCAGCAGCCACAGCTGCTGCAGTTTAAAGCAATAGATTCACAATTAGACAGATTCAGATGTAATAGTTTACAATGTGTGTAAAATATACGTAGGCTTGAAAGAGACAAAAAAGGTGATATATACAGTTATAGAAACAAATACATAGTTTTAAAAAATAAAGTCTTTAAAGAGAATAAAAATATAAAAAATAAGCCACGTAAAGATGAATATTACACAGAGAATCTGGATTGTGTTGTTTTTGGGATTCTTAACTGCAGAGAGATATTTGATTGTAAAGGAAGCTGAGTTAAACCAATATGCATATTTTAAAGATATCTTGATTTTAAAATTTGGATGTAAGGATATGTTGCTTTGGAAAGGAGTCTCTGCTTTTGTTCCCACAGAAAGCCAGAGGCTATGGATTTGTTCAAGATTAAGATACATCAGGTTTGACCAGCCAAGACCCCCTGAAAGGTCTCTGATGATACCATGGCACAGATGATCCAACATCCAGAATGGTTTCAAGGCAACTGACTCAGATGATACAGCCTCATGGACTACTCCATGGTCCTAAAATTTTGTTTGTTTCCCCATAAGATACAGCGCCCCCCTCCAGCAGGAAGTAGTAAGAGAAGCTACGCCCAAATTCCCAAATTATATGTAATTTTACTTTGTTAAGGTTAAAACCTTCCTTTTTGGAAAAAAAAAGGGGGAAGTGCTGTGGGATGTTCTGTATAGCAAATGTGTTGCTAATTAGTCAGTAAATAAAACACTGATTGGCCATTGGCTAGGCAGGAAGTGTAGGTGGGACAAGGAGGAGAATAAAGTTGGGAAGTGGAAAGCTGAGTGAGAGAGACACTGCCAGCCGCCACCATGACAACCAGCATGTGAAGATGCCGGTAAGCCACGAGCCATGTGGCAAGGCATAGATTAATGGAAATGGATTAATTTAAGCTGTAAGAACAGTTAGCAAGAAGCCTGCCATGTCCATACAGTTTGTAAGCAATATAAGTCTCTGTGTTTGCTTGGTTGGGTCTGAGGCTGTGGGACTGGCAGGTGAGAGAGATTTGTCCTGACTGTGGGCCAGGCAGGAAAACTCTAGCTACAAACCTTCATAAATCTAACATTTCAATTGGAAGACAAATATTTTGTGTAGTCATTTGATCAGGCAACTGCTGTATGATTACTGGACAAACTAAGGGTGACTGTGTGAAAACAGGCTTTCTTTCTGTAACCCTATGATAAAATCTTGAAGCAACTTCACTGTTAGTTTCTTCTGTCTGAGTTTTTACAAGAGTATCAAGTTTTTCTAAAGCTGTCACCCTGGCACTTAAATTGTTCAAGATTAAGATACATCAGGTTTGACCAGCCAAGACCCCCTGAAAGGTCTCTGATGATACCATGGCACAGATGATCCAACATCCAGAATGGTTTCAAGGCAACTGACTCAGACGATATCTTCTTAAATAGTAAAATAAGAATAAATATAGTAATAAAATGCATAATTCTATCAACGTTAATCTTCGCATATAACTGTTCCAATGTTAGACTGTCTAAAATTGCAAACAAAGCCCAATTTTCTTCTAATGAACACAGAAAACCCATTATCTCTTTTTTTTTAAAATGTGGAAAAAAATTTCTCTTTAAATAGTTTCCTTTAAAATATTGGATAACCAAGTCCTCATAGAACAGTACAAATTCGAGGGAATTTAAAAACAGCCACCTAGTGTCCGAAGTGTGAATCCAACTTAGCAGTTAAATGGTTTTTAACCGATTCTTGTCACGTTGGGCGCCAAATGTAGATGTAATTCAGTGTAGATGTAGCCAACGGTTTTAACAGACAGAAAACACAGAGCCGATTCAGAGAAGAAAGCCAAGAGGTCAGAGCCAAGAGCCTCACCCTTTCTGATTCAGGGATCCTCCTCAGCCAAGAGAGCTCTCCGAAAGAGAGGAGCCCTCCTTCCTGTGTGTCTGTCTCTATAGTCTCTCTGTTCTGGCTTCTGATTGGTTGTAAACCCAATCATGTGACTGCCTCGTCACTGCCTGTATGTACCGCCCTCCAGGTCCTTAAAGGCGTACACCACCACTGCCACACACTTGCTATGGCTCTAATAGCTCTGACCCCAGGCAACTTTATTTAAAAACATAAAATACCACCACACACACTGGCTAACTTTAGGTACTTCCCAGATGCTCTGTGTTCCTGAGTTGTCCGTGAGGTGACTTGTTGAGTCTGGTGACCATGTTCTACCTTTATATGTCTTCTCCATCAATAAATATATGATTAGTGACCTCTCAAGATATTTGGGGAAACTCTAAATTACTGGGGTGATTATGAACTATTGTAATTTTCTGCTAACTTGTAAACCCATAGGATTGTGGACTCTGCAGCCAAGATAAATTCTGAGTCTACAGCTGTGAATAAGCCTGAAGAGGCTATCTCCTTCGTTACTTGGAGCATGTGTTATGAGGGCAAACCAGAGAGCTGAGATAACCCCTTCCCTTCAAATAGAGGAGACAGCTGAATTCCCCAGAGGGGGCATCTGAAGCATGGAACAAAATAATTTGGGGTGTCACAAACTTTCTCAAACATTTGATTAGGACTCAGGGTGGTCTGTCCATCCTCTTTGCCTTGTCATATTACAAGTTAATTTATCTTCATCTACTCACAAGGAGCACCAGGGAGCCACCATTCCACCAAACCTTCCTCACCAAGATGCAGGTGAAGCAGAAGGTCCAGAGACTAACGGGTCAGATACAGCAAATGACTATTGAAAGAAATTAGCAGTGAGATTGCCTGATCTTTATCACAGAAGAGAGCATGAAAAATACGTATTCATAGTTTCAAACCCTGAGGTTTCAATCCCAGGTCCACTCTGTCATCATTAATTCATTTTATATAAGGTCTGTGTTTCTGGTAGGCTGCATCTTTAGGGTATGCCTTCAGGGTATGCCAAAATCATGTCTCTGAACTCCTCCCAAAGGCAGAACCTCAAATGTGGACAGGAATGGCATGAGGACAAAGACTATTCTGCTTCCTCTAAAAAGAAACAAAAACAGCCTGTGGCATGAGTCATAGTACTCATGGACTGAGGCAGTAGTATGAATTCCCAGCATGACTTTGAAGAAAATCTATCAAGTGCTGTCTAGTGTGAGATGTTAGTTACTGTGAGTTTGAGTTAATTTTTGTTACTTGCTTTAAAAGGCCTTGTACATTTGATTCTCCAAGCAGCAGTTGGAGAGGCCTGGTCAAACATCTAAATGTGTCCATACAGGGACTCAGACTGATCCCTGCTCCTTTTGTTACCCTTTGAGAGGACACTCCTGCATGCATTTGTTCAGCATCCAATTGATAGAGTTCTCCCTCTATCACTCAGTCTCTCTTTCTCTGTCTAAGTATCACATTATCTGTCCTTCTGTCTCTCACATACATGTGTTTATGTTGTGTATTTTTCTATGTGTTTGTGCATGTATCTCCCTCTAGTGCCTGCAGTCAGGGATCTGTGGTTGGGCATGTGTAGTTCCCTATCTCACAGTTCCCAGGTGATACCTTGGTGAAAATTGGGAGCACCACTTTGAGTATTATAGTTCTACCAGTGTACTTACTTTAGTGACACATAGATATTTCCTTGGAGGTGTTCATAAATCTATCATGATGTTGCATCCCATCCTCAAAACTTTTCACGATGTTATTTTGGTCTCCATCATGACACATCCCATCATAGAGTATTTGTTTTTGAAGACAGGAGAAACATCTTCACAGACTCCAGAGGGTACACACCTGTGGAGTAGACACCAGGGAAATTCTTAGACAGCTATTTCAGCAAGCCTCCTGAGAAAATCATGCAACTCCACTTCCCATCATCTAAACAGCCTGCCTCTACTGGCATAGGGTCAGAATAGGTGTAAGTAAATTGTTTGCAACTCTGTGGGTTTGGTCCCGGGTTTTGGTACCAACAATATAAGTAAATTTGTTGCAACAACTCTGGGGAAAGGTGTCCTGACTACCTAGGGAGTCAGGCAACACCTTGATGTGCTTAGGACAGCTCTGATGGCTGAAATTGCTAGGAGACAGTTCAGCCCTGGAGGGCGAAATATCCTGGACACCTCAAGCTGCTCACAACAGCTCTTCCCTGAAGATGTCTCAGAGACCTGGAGCTGTTGTGCACAGCTCTGACAGCTGGAACTGCAAAGAAGCAGCCCGACCCTGGAAGGGACAATTTTCTGACTTCTTTGGAAATTCAGACCTGGAACTAATGGAGGATGATCTCCCTGCAGGATACAAAAATCCTGCTCTTCTCCTGGAGAGCTGCTACAGCTGAGCTTTGCTCAGTCCCCTCTTAAGGGGGCTTCCTTGTTGAGCTATGCTTCTCTTGCCTATGCTGTGGCTTTCTTTTGCTTCACTTAGCAAAAAGGGAAAAAACCCTGCAGGAATGTAGCAACGTACTCTGGCTCTGGAGAAAAGTGTTACTTTTTAGCTCTTTATGGCTCTGTCCACTGAGGCACGACTCGGCAAAGTCCTTCTGTTCAGCTCCTCCTTGCTCTGCTCTTTCAGTCCCCTCTTGCTCTGTCCACTGGGGGACATCTCAACAAGGATCTTCTCTATGCCAGTGAATGAAGATCATCACACCCAAAATTCTTTTGAGAAAGATATTTATTTGAGAATGATTAGTCCGGAAGAGTAGCTGCCTCTACCAGGGTGGACAGAACAGCCTTTTTTTTAATACTGACAAGACAGGGCGGTTTACACTGGATGTTTTGGAAGTGCAGTCAACCTCGGGTTGACTTGAGGCCCAGGGTTCTACTGTTCTGCTCTGTGATTGGTTGATTTCACAAGGCAGTTGGCCAGGGGCAAAGATGGCTCTGATCTGAATGAGCCAAACTGTGTTTCCTTCTGCCCTGATCTGCGTATTTCTTCCCAAGTTCTGGGCTCCAGGTTCAGGGTGGGTTTTTCTAGCCAGCCCTTTGTCCATACAACAGCAAGTATAATAAATACCAGAAGTTCCCATTACTTAGGAGACAGGATGTGGCATCCCATGACATCCAGTAGTCTAGAACACACCCTGAATTCCTGTGATACTTGAAGCCTATGTTCATGGAGTTCATTACCTCTAGGTCCAGGACCTACTACCTGCCAAACACTTTCTATGAAAAGGTCAAGATGGGGCATGAGCAGGTCATGTCACACATGCACAGCTTAAAGAATGAGAACACCAAGGCCTCAGAGAAATTAAATGATCTGGCCGAGGAGTCAGTCTTCCATTGTTAAGTGCCTGTTGTTCAGGGGACCACAACATTGTGCAATGGCCATCTCTGGCTTTCCTTGTTGCTGTACTACAGAGTCTGAAGCTCTGGCTCCAGCCTTTCTGCCTCTTAGCAAGCTTCCTTAGCAAGTAGTGCTTTGTCTTATGCTTCTCATTCTCAGCATTGCCAGTAGTGAAAGAGACTGTTAGCTACTCACAATCCCATATTGTCATATTTAATAGCCTCCAGAACTACTATTTTTAACCTTCCTAATCATATGAACATTGAAGTATAATTCCTCATGTTTTGACATTTCACCATGAAATTATTTTTCTTGCTATGTCATAACTGTAATCACAACTGTTATCAATCATAATGTAAATATCTGTTATGCAGAGTATCTGAGATGCCTCCTCTTTGAAAGAGTAATTCCATCACCAAATGAGTCATGACACTTAGAAGTCCATTTTGCAACACGAGATGGATATCATATATGGTTTTGTGCAGGGGTCTATTGCCATAGGACTGCTACACCACTAGTGTCTCCTACCCTCACTCAGAGGGGATTTGTCCTTTACATACTGATGTTTCCCCATTTACATGGTCAGAGAAGGGCAGATGAGCAATCTGTTTTCTTACTACAGGTTCTTGGATTTCTTTTGTTGTTGAAGTTTTCAGAAATAGTATGATTCTTTCCGGAATTCCTTTTTCTCTACTTTTGGCCAAGAGAAAAATGTCAGAGACCGCCCCCCCCGACACAGAAAAAGCAGAAAAGAACAAGCAGCTGGGTCAAGGTTAAGTCTAGCACCATTTCCTCTTGTAATATTAGCCAGTTTAACCTTTAACCCACTTGTGTTTAATTCATTAGTTTACTCATACACACATACCTCCCCACCCACATTCAACTCCATCACCACTTTCATGACAGTCAACTGTTTATTTTTTTGTCCATGCACCAGTAGTTCTGGGAAGTGAGTCTTTTGTGAGAATCATTTGACAATCAATCCCTGCTTCTCTGCCTGAAGCTGAAATCCAATGATGGAAATGGATCAGTCACACATCACACACCTTCATGTCATTATGAGGAGAGAGGTGCTATGAACAGCCTTGAGGGAGTAAGTTCAAAGTCCAGCACCATTTGCTTTTTGCACATTTGCTTTCCAGGGTTTATATATGATCACAGTGGGGATAGCAGCTTGCAAGTAGGAGAGTCCCCTGCAAAGGTCAGGTGAGTCATTCTTTTTGTCACCTCTTTGGGTGGCATGTGGCCTTCTTCCTCCCATTCTCTGCATGCCAAGGTGGTCTCTTCACTTTGACAAGCTGTTGGTTCACACTTATAGAGACCTCAGTGGGAGTTAGGCAGCAGTGTTTACTGTATGTTCTGTTCTCTTTTCTTTGGTCCTCTCCCATCGTTTTTGACCAAATTCCCTATCTGATACTCTCCAATATGTTGGAACCACAGTGTCAATAACACTAGGGGAGACTGAATGTATTGTCACTTTTGAACGTGATGCCCATATCATAGCTGAGGGACTGTTTTACTCTCCATGTCAGTATGTAGCTCTGCCATGCTGAGAGGTTTTGAGCTCTGCCCCCTGACCCAACATCAGTGATTTTTGTTTCTGAAGCTTCTGGGCCCTGACCCAGCTAATTGTGAGGCTCCATTCAACCTTCCATTTGTGTGGTCTTTTAACTTGAAGTGGTGTCATTCTTATTATAGGAGTGTGTTACATACAGCGATCCTTTTATAGAACTAAGTGTTTTACTGGTTCTTTTGTATGATTTGTCAGGTTTGATTTTATTAGTATTGGCTGAGTGTTCTCTTGTGCTGTATGGGTTGAGATTCAGAACTCGTTGACTTGAGTTCTGATCATTGTTGTTTCTTTCTGACTAATGATATTTCATTTTTATGTTTTCAACACATAGTTATTTGTGAATGAACTCACACACATAGCGTTCACTCACTTGTGCACACACTATAACTCACATGTAGATGGTGGATGGGAATAGTTTACTAGTGTTCAATGCCTTTATTCTACCATGTTTCCCAGGATTTGAACTCAGACTTGTTGGCATTTACCTTTACTTGCTGAACCATCTACTAGTCCCTAATTTTTAAATGTATACCTTTATATCAAATAGACTTTGACTTCCCTCTTGCAACACTTTATTTTTTGTGGATTCCAATGCTCTGTTATTTTCATACATTTCAAGAATGTTATGCTCTATTCCTACCACCATTTGTGTCTAAGAACTTTGGAATCCACTCCCAATTTTTTTTACCATCTCACTGATTGTTCAGTGTTTTGTTTTTCTGGCCTCCATGTGTTTATATATTTTCTATAGTTCATTTTTGTTCTTTTTTGTATTTTTTATACTGTGATCTTATAAAAATAAAAGTTATTTCAATTACCTTGTTTTTGAGAAGATTTGCTTTGCGTAAAACCATCTTGAAAAGTAACTGCTCAGGCTGCTGATAAAAATGAATTCTGCTACTGTTCCATGGAAAGTTCTGTAAATGTTAAATCAGTCCATTTATTTGTACATCAGTTGTTCATTGCTTTCCTTTTGTTTTGATAACTGATATAATCATGCATTAAAATCACCCCAAATAATGATGAATTCTATCTGTTATCTCATATTTTGTAGTGAGTGCTTTATAAAATTGGGAACATCAATGTCACAAGAACATGTGTTTATGGACTCTTGTTGAATTTCTCACTTTATCAATATGTAGTGACCTTCATTTTCTCATTCACTAATTTAACTTTAAAGTGTACATTGTGGACTATCAGTATGGTTATACATGTTTGTTTCCACATGTAATTTTCTGCCTATTACTTTGGCACTGAAGTTCTTTTGTTGTAGGTACCAAGTAACTCTATGTAATAGAATGTTATTTTAAGGTGTACTGGTTTTGTTCATGTTGAATTTGTTTAACTCTGTGAAGCTATATTACTGTGCCTGTGTAAAACAACTGATGATTTAATAAAGAACTGGCCAATAGCAAGAAAGGAGAAAGGATAGGTGGGACTTGCAGGCTCAGAGTATATATAGGAGAAAACTGGGTAGAAAGCTCTAAAATCAAGGAGTCAGAGGAGGAGGAGGAGGAGGAGGAGGAGGAGGGCTCCAGGAGCCAGCCACCCAGCTACACAGCAAGCCACAGAGTAAGAGTAAGAATTACAGAATTTAGAGAATAAGAAAAGCCAAAGGCAAAAGATAAAAGGGTTAATTTAAGAAAAGCTGGCTGGAAATTAAGCCAAACTAATGGCTGAGTACTCATAAGTAAGAATAAGCCTAGATGTATGATTTACTTAGGAGCTGGATGGAGGACCATCAAAAGAGCAATAACCTCCAAAAACAGCTCTCTTTCACTTATATAGACTATTCTGTCAGGCTATTTCTTCTGATTGGAATATAAGACACTTAAAAGTCAGAATTATCTCAAGTTATAAAATAATTACTATCAGTTTATTATATCTCCTTTATGCTGTGGATATCGCTCTATATAAATAAAGCACTGATTGGCCAGTGACCAGGCAGGAAGTATAGGTGGGACAAGGAGAGAGGAGAATGAAGGAAGGAGGAAGGAAAGAGAGACCAGCTGGAGCCACTGCCAAGACAAGAAAGATGTAAAGTACCGGTAAGCCACGAGCCACGTGGCAAAGATTAATATAAATGGGCTGAATATAAGAGTGAGAGCTAGACAATGATAAGCCTGAGCTAATGGCCAAGCAGTTTAAATAATGTAAAAGTCTGTGTGTTTATTTTATAAGTGGGCTCTGGGACTGGCGGGACTTGGTGGTGAAAGCTGGAGAAAAATTCTCCAGCTACAAATGGCGCCCAATGGCTCGAGTTTCCACCTTAAACTTATCAATATTTAATAACCAATTTTTTTTTTTGGTTTTTCGAGACAGGGTTTCTCTGTGTAGCTTTGCGCCTTTCCTGGAACTCGCTTTGGAGACCAGGCTGGCCTCGAACTCACAAAGATCCACCTGCCTCTGCTTCCCGAGTGCTGGGATTAAAGGCGTGCGCCACCACTGCCCGGCCTAATAACCAATTCTAAACAGAGCCAAAACCAGGTTCCTGCTTCATGTCTCATATGGGCAGCTAGACGCTGCAAAACGTGGGTTTGAGCTACTGGCAGGTTCCTGGCATGTGCACTTGACCTGCAGTATGGTGGGAATGAGACATGTGCTAGCGGCACATTACACTGTGTGGTAGATTTAGTCTTTACTAGTATTTAAAAAAAAGAGAGAGAGAGCTTTCTGGGCTACACACTGCTTTGATAAAAATGTAGACCCACTATTTCTGATACTTGATGGCTCCCAGAGCTGGCAGAACTGCCATGTTGGGAAGCTATAGTGGGCAGAGCCAACAGCCACAGTGCCGTATGCTTCAAAAAGAGATAAAAAGGAATATATACAGTTATATAAACAGTTTTTAAAAGTAAAGTCTTTAAAACAACAATAAAGGTAATAAGCCACGTAAAGATGGCTATCACACAGAGAATCTATATTATGTTGTCTTTGATATTTGTAACTGAAGAAAAACATTTAATTGTAAAAGCTGTTCAGTTATGCCAAAATGTAAATTTTAAAGGTACCTTGACTTCAAAATTTGGATATAAGGATATGTTACTTTGGAAAAGAGGTTCTGCTTTTGTTTCCACAGAAAGCCAAGAAATGCTCAATCATACCACAAGGGCACTTGCTCAGCTATGTTCATATCAGCATTGTTTGTAATAGACAGAACCTGGAAACAACCTAGATGCCCTTCAACAGAAGAAGGGATAAATAAAATGTGGTATATATACACAATGGAGTACTACTCAGCAGAAGAAAACAATGACGTCGTGAGGTTTGCAGGCAAATGGATGGATCTAGAGAAAATCATCCTGAGTGAAGTAACCCAGACTCAGAAACACAAACATGGTATGTACTCACCCATAGGAGGATACTAGATGTAAAACAAAGGAAGACTAGACTGCTACTCCCAACTCCAGGGAGGCTACCTAGAAAACAGGACCCTAAGAAAGACACAGAGATTGCCCAATGACAGAGAAATGGATGAGATCTATATGAACAACCTGGACGTGAGTGGGGTTATTGAAGGCAAGGGTTGAAGGAAAGAGAGCTTAGGGGAGCAGGAGATCCCAGCTGGATCAAGAACAGAGAGGGAGAACAAGGAATAAAAGACCAAGATAAATGAAGACCACATGAGAATAGGAAGAAGCAAAATACTAGATAGGTCCCCAGTAATCCACAAAGATACCTCCACAATAGATTACTGGCAATGGTCAAGAGAAAGCCTGAACTGACCTACTGTGGTATAGGATGGCCAAATACCCTAACTGTTGTGCTAGAAATCTCATCCAATGACTGAGGGAAGTGGATGCAAAGATCTACAGCCAGGCCGCAGGTGGAGCTCCAGGAGTCCAATTGGCGAGAAAGAGGACGGATTGTATGAGCAAGAATTATTGAGACCAAGATTGGAAAAAGCACTGGGACAAATAGCCAAACTAATGGAAACACATGAACTATGAACCAATAGCTGAGGAGCCCCCAACTGGATCAGGCCCTCTGGATAAGTGAGAGAGTTGATTTGCCTCATCTGTTTGAGAGGCATCCAGGCAGTGGGACCAGAACCTGCCCTTAGTGCATGAGTTGGCTGTTTGAAACCTGGGGCCTATGCAGGGTCGCTTGGCTTGGGCTGGGAGGAGGGGACTAGACCTGCCTGGATTGAGTCTACCAGGTTGATCTTAGTCCTCAGGGGAGGCTTTGCCCTTGAGGAGATGGGAATGGGGGATGGGCTGGAGGGTAGGTGGGGGAGGGAAGGGGAGGACAGGGAAATCCATGGCTGATATGTAAAATTAAAATAAATTATAAAATAAAAATATATATACGTATAGAACATAATTAAGTAAATGAAAAAATTCTCCTCTGATAAAAGTCTAATAACTATAACATATATTGAACATAGGAGATTAAATAAAATAGAAATTTTTATCTAATAAAATCTATTATCCAAAATATACATATTAAACACAAAAATTCCAATAAAACAAAAATTTTCATCTGATAAATGTCTAATAACTAAAATATTCTTGTTGAACACAAGAAATTAAATAAAATTAAAATTCTCATCTGATATAGGTCAAATATGAAAATATACATTGAACACAAAAATTCAGATGAACAAAAAAAAATTCTCATCTGAAAAAGGTCTAATATCCAAAATGTATATATTGAACACAGGAAATCATAAACAGGAAAAAATTCTCATGTGAATAAAGTCAAATATCAAAAATATACATATCAAACATAAAAATTAAATTAAAAAAATCTCTGTAGGTAAAGTTCTAATATCCAAAATATATACATTGATGACAAGAAAATGAAACAAAAATTCTCAAATATTAACAGTCTAATAACAAAAAAAACATACTGAACATCAAAAATCAGATAAATAAAATGAAAATTCTCATCTGGTAAAGGTCAAATATTAAAAATGTATTTATATTACACGCGAAAATAAATAAAACAAAAATTTTTTACTGAGAAAATTCTAATATCCAAAATAAACATATTGTACACAAGAAGTTCAATAAAACAAAAATTCTTATCTTGTAGAGGTCAAATATCAAAAATATACACATTGAACACAAGAAATTAGATAAATAAAACAAAAATTCTCATCTGATAAAGGTCTAATATCAACAATATTATTATAGAGCACAAAAAAACTAAAGAAAAGAATTCTAATCTAATAAATGTTTAATACTAAAATTATACATATTAAACATAAGTAAATAAAGCAAAAATTCTCATCTGATAAAGGTGTAATATCAAAAATATACATATCAAACACAAGAAATCATAAAAGACAAAATTCTCATGTGATAAATGTCAAATATCAAACATATAGTTATTGAACACAAGAAATTAAATAAATAAAATTCAACTTATAAAAGTCTAATATTAAAAATATACATATTTGTATATTTCTTACTGTATTTATAACGTTCATTTAACAATGTAATACAATTTTCTGATCCTTGAATGTTATTATCAACTATTAGGATATAAAGACATGAAAGTTAGTAGTTAGACATTATAATAGAACTTGTAGTCAAATTTGGTATGTTTTCAAGATTGAGCAGATATATTTTAGATAGACAGGTCATCTTCAAATACTTCAGAGATCTAAAGAATATGGCATTTAAAATATTTTAATAACTTAGAAAATTTTTCTTTTTTGGTATGACTATGAGACATGTAGGCCCCTGGCAATACCAATCTACTTCAGAGAAAATATGGGCATTAAAAAAAACTACAATTAGGGATAACTTTCATTGTGGCAAAAGTTAGCCACTGGACAACAAAGTATCCCCGAATCAATTGCTGACAAACAGGACAGACAGGACACGAAACAAAGGAGTACTGATTTTGCCAAATCAAGTGTGGTTATGACTTTATCAAAAGGCATCTTCTGAGGACAGGATAATATGGCACCGTCCCTGTAGTGGCCTTCACAATCCAGAAAAGGTACAGTGCCCTTTTCTTCAAAGGCAGCTTAACAGCCAATGGGCCGATGGCTTCTGATGTGCAATGGAATAGCAGCTGAAACAGTTATTCTTGAAGAGTAAGCTCATGCCTCTTAATAGTAGAATGGCATTTAGTAGAGGGATGTGGAGAACGGGATGCTGAGATGAAGCCACATACACACATAGCCAAGAAGAATGGACAGTTGAATTCAAAAAACGTCAACAATTTCCAGAATTTAAAATCCTGAATCATGACATGACACTAGTGGAATTCAGCTGTTTCTGGTATATAGACTGCTCTCACCCAATGTGATGTTGAACTGTTGACCTTGTGTACATCCTACTTCACAAATGATTCTGTCAGATATGATAAGCCTATAGGCTGAAGATGATGCCCCAACACTGCGGGGAAACCTCAGGTGACTGTCAACTCACAATTTTTTGGAAGTTGCTTGCATGTACTTCCTGTTTTTATTTTTGTTAGCTAATATTATTTCCTTCTTGGGTCTCTGAGGGAGTTGAAGATTAGTTAGTTACAGTTAAAGGTTAATTAGGATAGAAAGTGAATTAGACACAATAGGATAGATAATGGAATTATTTTCTCTGAATTTGTCAAATACAAATGGACTAGACATTGTTTAGGTATTTATTAATTGTATATATTGTATATAGTTATTGTACTTTTGTATATAGTTTTTCTTATGTTAGTTATAAGCTTTTTCCTTTTTTCTTTTTATTAAAATAGAAAAGGGGAAATATAGTGATATTTTATTTTGTACTAAAATATTATTTGTATGTTAATAAATAAAGTTGCCCAGTGGTCAGAGCTTAATAGCAAGCCATAGGAAAGCCAGGTGGTGGTGGCACATGCCTTTAATCCCAGCACTTGGTAGACAGAGCTAGGTAAGTCTCTGTGTGTTCAGGAATACAGCCAGCATTGGATACACATGCCTTTAATCACAATACCAACCATAGAAGACCTGGAGGTCTATACAGACAGGCAGTGATGAGGCGGTCATGTGGTTGGGTTTACAACCAATGAGAAGGCAGAACAAAAAGTCTA
This sequence comes from Peromyscus eremicus, assembly GCF_949786415.1. NCBI lineage: Eukaryota > Metazoa > Chordata > Mammalia > Rodentia > Cricetidae > Peromyscus > Peromyscus eremicus. Next base: position 15,387 of record NW_026734359.1, read on the forward strand.
TATAAAGACTTTAGCACAGGAAGTAGCTTTGTTTCGGAGAGGTAGGACCTCCGCAGGAGGAAGGGTAAGGTTTTAGCTCTTAGCTCTGACTTCTTGGCTTTCTTCTTTGCATTGGTTCTGTATTTCTTATTTAAAAAGACAGTTGGTTACATCTACACATATTGAACAAAATAAATAAAAGAAACATTTTCACCTAAAAAATGTCTATGTCCAAAATTTACATATTGAACCTAAGAAATCAAATAAATATAACAAAACCTCTTATCTGATAGAATTCGAATATCCAAAATATACATAATGAAACTAAGAAATAAAAAAAAAATCAAAAATTTTATTCTGATAAAGGTCTAACATCCAAATATATGTTTTATCCCAAGAAATCAGAAAAATAAAACAAAAAGTCTCATCAGATAAATGTCTAATATCCAAATATATATGCTGAGCATAAGGTATCAGACTACTATAACAAAAATTATCACCTAATAAATGTCTAATATGAAAAATATACATATTGAACATATTTAAATAAATAAAAAAAATTCTCATCTGATTAAAATCTAATATCCAAAATATGCATACTGAACACAATATATTAATTAAATAAAAATTCTCAACTGACAAAGAACTAAAATTCTCCCCTGATAAAGGTCTAATATTATATATATATATATATATATATATATACCATAAAAAATTAGATGAATTAAACAAAATTTCTCCTCTAATAAATGTCTAATATGCACAATATGCATATTGAACACAAGAAATTAGACAAATAAAAAATTCTCATCTGATAAATGTCTAATATTTAAAATATACATTTTAAACACAGGACACTAGATAAATAAAACAAAATTCTCACTTGATTAGGGTCTAATATCAAAAATATTCACATTCAACAAAAGAAATTAAATAAAACAAAAATTCTCACTTAATAAAGAACTAATATCCAAAATATGCAAAATGAATGTAAGAAATCAAATATACAAAACAAAAAGTCTCATCTGATAAAGGTCTAATATCAAAAATATGCATAATGAATACAAGAAATTAAATAAAACAAAAATTCTCACCTGATGATGTTGTGATTTCTAAAATATACATACTTAACACCAGAAATTAAATAAAAGACAAAATCAGATATTATTAAGCTCTAATATCAAAAATATACATATTGAACACAAGAAATCATAAAAGAAAGCAAAAATTCTCATCTCATAAGGTCTAATATCAAAATACGCATATTGAAAATATTTAGAAAAATAAATTTTCTCACCTGTTAATGGTCTAATATTCCAAAATATACATACTCAACACAAGAAATTAAAACAAAATAATTCTCACATGACAAAAGTCTAATATCCAAAATATATATAAAAACCTCGAGAAATCACATAAATAAAACAAAAATTCTCACCTGATAAAGGTCTAATAAATAAAATACACATACTGTACACAAGAAAATAAATAAAAGAAAAATTCTCATATGATAAAGGTCTAATATTAAAAATATGCATGGGGAACATAATTAGATGAATAAAACAAAAATTCTGATCTGATAAAGATCAAATATCACAAATATACCTATGGAATGCAAGAAATCATATAAACAAACAAAAATTCTCATCGCTAAAGGTCTATTATGCAAATATACACATTGAAACAAGAAATCAGATCAATAAAACAAAACTTTTCACCTCATAAAGGTTTAACATACAAAATATACATATAGAACACAAAAAATCAGAAAAACAAAACAAATTATCGAGTGATTAAGGTCTAATATGAAAAATATACTTATTGAACACAAGAAATAAAATAAAACAAAAATTCTGTTCTGATAAAGTTCTTATATAAAAAATATATCAATTGAAAACAAGAAATCAGGTAAATAAAGTGACAATTCTCATCTGTTAAAGTTTTAATATCCAAAATATCGATGTTGAACAGACAAAATCAGATCAATAAAACAAAAGTTCTCACCTGATAAAGGTCTTATATCCAAAATATACATATTGATATTATTAGATAAATAAAACAAAAATTCTCATCTGATAAAAGTCTAATATTGAAAATATACATAGTAAACACAGGAAAGTAAATAAAACAAAAATTCTCACCTAACAAATGTCTAATATCCAAAATATACATATTGAAAACACAAAAAATTATTAGATGATAATTTTTGTTCTAATTAATTTCTTGTGTTCAGTATGTATATTTTGATATTAGAAATTATTCAGATGAGAATTTTCATTTTATTTGTCTGATGTTTTTGTTAATTATGCATATTTTCAATATTAAACCTCTGTCAGATGAGAATTTTTGTTATGTTTATATGATTTCTTGTGTTCAATATGTATATTTAAAACAAAATTTTTCATCTGATAAAAGTCTAATATCCAAAATATATATATTGAACATAAGAAATCAGATAAATAAAATAAAAATTCTCATCTAGTAAAGGTCTTTTATAAAAAACATACTAACACAGTAAATTAATTAAAACAAAAATTATTATCTCATGAAAGTCTAATCTCCAAAACATACATACTGAACACAAGAACACAAGAGTATATAAAACAAAAATTCTCATCTCATAAAGGTGTAATATTCAAAATATACATATTGAATACAAGATATCAGATAAATAAAAGGAAAATTCTCATCTGATAAAAGTCTAGTATCCAAAATACACATATTGAGCAAAAGAAATCAGAAAAAGGAAACAAAATCCTCATGAGATAAAGGTCTAATATGAAAAAATATACTTATTGAATATAAGAAATAAACTAAAACAAAAATTCTGTTCTGATAAAGGACTAATATAAAAAATATACCAATTGAACACAAAATATCACATAACTAAAACAAAAATTCCTGCATGATAAAGGTCTCATATCCAAAATATACATAATGAACACAAGAAATCACGTAAACAAAACAAAAATTCTCACTTGATAGAGGTTTAACACCAAAAATATGTATAATGAACACAAAAAAATCAGACAAATAAAATGAAAATTCTCACCTGATAGCAGTCTAAAATTCAAAATATACAGATTGAACACTAGAAATCAGTTAAATGATATAAAAATTCTCATCTGATAAAAATTAACAACTCGAGGACATTGAAGGGTCTGCCGGGGTCTTGGAGAAGGGAGGCCTTCCCAATGACTCCGAGATACCACCTTACACCTGTCAGGATGGCTAAGGTCAAAAACAAGGAGACACCTTATGAATGAGAGGATGTGGAGCTAGGGGAACTCTCCAACACTGCTAGTGGGAATGCAAACTCATACAACCACTTTGGAAATCAATATGGCGCTTTCTTAGAAAATTGGGAATCAATCTCCCCCAAGATCCAGCTATACCACTCTTGGGCATATACCCAAGGAATGCCCAACCATACCACAAGAGCACTTGCTCAGCTATGTTCATATCAGCATTGTTTGTAATAGCCAGAACCTGGAAACAACCTAGATACCCTTCAATGGAAGAAAGGATAAATAAAATGTGGTACATATACACAATGGAATACTACTCAGAAGAGAAAAACAATGACATCATGAGGTTTGCAGGCAAATGGATGGATCTAGAAAAAAATCATCCTGAGTGAGGTAACCCAGACTCAGAAAGACAAACATGGTATGTACTCACTCACAGGAGGATACCAGATGTGGAACAAGGATAACTGGACTGCTGCTCACATCACCAGGAAGGCTACCTGGAAAACAGGACCCCAAGAAAGACACAGGGATCACCCAATGACGGAGAAATGGATGAGATCTACATGAACAATCTGGACATGAGTGGGGGAAACGAAGGTCAAGGGTTGAGGGAAAGAGAGCTTGGGGGAGCAGGAGATCCCAGCTAGATCAAGAAAAGAGAGGGAGAACAAGGAATAAGAGACCATGGTAAATAAAGACCACATGAGAATAGGAAGAAGCAAAGTGCTAGAGAGGCCCACAGAAATCCACAAAGATACCCCCACAATAGACTGCTGGCAATGGTCGAGAGACAGCCCAAACTGACCTACTCTGGTGATGAGATGGCCAAGCACCCTAATTGTCATGCTAGAAACCCCATCCAAAGACTGAGGGAACTGGATGCAGAGATCCGTGGCTTGGCCCTGGGTGGAGCTCTGGGAGTCCAATTAGTGAGAAAGCAGAGGGTTGATATGAGCAAGAATTGTTGAGATCAATGTTGGATAAAGCACAGGGACAAATAGCCAAACAAATGGAAACACATGAACTATGAACCAATGACTGAGGGGCCCCCAACTGGATGAGGCCCTCTGAATGGATGAGATAGTCGATTGGCTTGATCTGTTTGGGAGGCATCCAGGCAGTGGGACCGGGTCCTGTGCTCATTGCATGAGTTGGCTGTTTGAAACCTGGGGCTTATACAGGGTCGCTTGGCTCAGCCTGGGAGGAGGGGACTGGACCTGCCTGGACTGAGTCTAGTAGGTTGATCTCAGTCCTGGGGGGGGACGGGGGGAGGCTTTGTACTGGGAGAGGTGGAAATAGGGGGTAGGCTGGGGGGAAGGGGAGGTGGGTAGGAGGGAGGAGAACAAAGGAATCTGTGGCTGATATGTATAACTGAATTGTATTGTGAAATAAAATTAAATTAAATTAAAAAAATTAACAACTCATGAAAATCTAATATCCAAAATATACATATTGAACTCAAGAAATTAACTGACACAATAATTCTCACCTGATAAAGAACTTATATCTAAAGTATACATATTCAAATAAAGAAATCAAATAAATAAACAAAATTTCTCATCTGATAAATGTCTAATATCCAAATATTATTTACTGAACACTAGAAATTAAATAAAAAATATTGCCATCTGATAAAAGTCCAATATCAAAAATATTATATTAAACACTAGAAATCAAATAATAAAACAAATATTCTCATCTGATGAAGGTCTAATATCTAAATTAAACCTCTTGAACAGAAAATCAGATAAATAAAATAACAATTTTCATCATAGAAATGTCGGATATAAAAAATATACATATTGAACACAAGATATCATTAATCAATTAAAAATTCTCACCTGATAAAGGTGCAATATCCAAAGTATACATATCAAACATAACTAGCTAAATAAAAAAATTCTCATCTGATAAATGTCTTATATTGAAAATATATATATTGAACTTAATTAGATAAATAACCCAAAAAATCACATCTGATAAAGGTCTATATCCAAAATATACATATTGAATGCAAGAAATAAAACAATAATTGTCACCTAATAAAGGTCTAATATCCAAAATATACATATTGAACTGAAGAAACCCGATCAATAAAACAAAAACTTTCATCAGATAAAGGTCTAATATCCAAAATATACATGTTGAATACAAGATATCAGACTAATATAACAAAAATTAGCATCTGACAAATGTCTAATATCCAATATATACATATAGAAAGCAGTATACAAATAAATAAAACAAAAATTCTCATCTGATAAAGTATTAATATCAAAAATATGCATGCTGGACACAAGAAATCAAATATATAAAACAAAAATTCTCATCTGATAAAGGTCTAATATCCAAAATATACATATTGAACTTAATAAGATAAATAAAACAAAAATTATCATCTGTTAAACATTTACTGTCCAAAATATACATACTTAACACAAGAAATGAAATAAAACAAAAATTCTGATCTGATAAAGGTCTAACATAAAAAAAGTACATAGTGAACACAAGAAATCAGATGAATAAAACAAAAACTTCATCTGTTAAAGGTCTAATATCCAAAATATACATATTGAACACAAAAAAAAATCCAACAAAACAAATGAAAATTCTAAATTGGTAAGGGTCTAATATCAAAAAATGCATATTGCACACAAGAAATTAGATAAATTAAACAAAAATTCTCATCTGATAAATGTCTAATATCCAAAGTATACATACTGAACACAAGAAATTAAATAAAACAAAAAATTCTCTTCTGAAAAAGGTCTAATAACCAAAATATACATATTGAACATAATAAGATAAATAAAATAAAAATTCTCATCTGTTAATGGTATAATGTCCAAAATATACATACTAAGCACAAGAAATTAAATAAGACAAAAATTCTCATCTGATAAAGGCCTAATATCCAAAATATACATATTGAATAAAAGAAATCGTACAAATAAAACAAAAATTCTCCTCTGAAATCAGTCTTATATCCAAAATATATATATTGAACATAATTAGGTAAATAAAACAAAAATTCTCATCTGATAAAGGTCTGATATCAAAAATATACATAGTGAACACAAGAAATCAGATAAATAAAAGGAAAATTCTCATTTGATAGAGGTCTAATATCCAAATACACAGTTTGAACAAAGGAAGTCCGATAAACAAAAAAAAATTTTCATGTGATAAAATTTTAATATCCAAAATACACATATTGAACAAAATAAATGAGAAGAAAACAACAATTATTAGAGGTAGGTCTAATATTCAAATATACATATTGAACATATTTAGATAAATGAAAACAAAAATTCTCATTGGATAAAAGTCTAATATCCAAGCTGTGCGGTGGTGGCGCACACCTTTAATCCCAGCACTCGGGAGGCAGAGCAAGGCGGATCTCTGAGTTCGAGGCCAGTCTGGTCTACAAAGTGAGTTCCAGGAAAGGCGCAAAGCTACACAGGGAAACCCTGTTTCGAAAAAAAAAAAACTAAAAAAAAAAAAGTCTAATATCCAAAACATAGATATTGAAAACAGGATACCAGATAAATAAAACAAAATTTCTCATCTGATCAAGATCTAATGACAAGTATATATATTGAACACAAGAATCAGATAAATAAAACAAAAATTCTCACCTGATAAAGGTCTAATATCAAAAATATATGTATTAAACACAAGAGATTAAATAAAACAAAAATTCTCACCTGAGAAAGAACTAATATCCAAAATATGCATACTGAACACATGGTATCAGATAAATAAATCAAGAATTCTAACCTGATAAAGGTCTAATATTCAAAATATACAAAAAACACAAGAAATCAGAAAAACAAAACAAAATTCTCATGTGATAAAGGTTTAACATGAAAAATGTATTTATTGAACACAAGAAATTAAAGAAAACAAAACTTCTGTTCTGATAAATGGTCTAATATAAAAATATACTTATTGAACACAAAAAATCAGACAAAAGAAGAATTCTCATCTGATAAAGGTATCTTTATAGGCGTTTCCTTCTTTAGGTTGTGAAAGTTTTCTTCTATGATTTTTTTTTTTTTTGGTTTTTCGAGACAGGGTTTCTCTGTGTAGCTTTGCGCCTCTCCTGGATCTCACGTGGTAGCCCAGGCTGGCCTCGAACTCACAGAGATCCGCCTGGCTCTGCCTCCGGAGTGCTAGGATTAAAGGTTTGCGCCACCACCGCCCGGCTTCTATGATTTTGTTGAATATATTTTCTGTGCCTTTGAGTTGGTATTCTTTTCGTTCTTCTATCCCTATTATTCTTAGGTTTGGTCTTTTTATGGTGTCCCAAATTTCTTGGACATTTTGGGTCATGACTTTGTTGGCTTTAGGGTTTTCTTTGACTGATGAATCTATTTCCTCTACCGTATCTTCAACACCAGAGATCCGCTCTTCCATCTCTTGCACTCTGTTGGTTATGCTTGCATCTGTAGTTCCTGTTCATTTATTCAGATTTACACTTCCAGCATTTCCTCAGTTTGTGTCTTCTTTGTCTCCATTTCAGTCGGGCAGCAGACCTCCTGCAGGCATGTCAGTCTACCACCATCCCCCATGAGACCCTGTAACCAAGCCCCACCTCCCCCCATACCACCCATTCTTCGAGACTGCAACTGTTCCCTGAGACAGAGATGGCCAAGACCCGATTGGACTAAGAGGTGAGTCTTTATCCTCAATCCTGAACACCCCAGCCCCTAGGCTTTGGGCCCAGGGGCACAACCCTGCACCCCTACACCACTACCCATTGCAGTCCCAGTTTCGGGCCAGTCAGCAGGCAGACCTACTGCAGACAGTTCAGACTTCCACCATCCCCCACCAGACTTTGTAACTCACAAGTCCCACCCATCCCAACCCACCTGTGTGCCAAGATTACAACTACTCCCTGAGACAGAGCCCACAAGGGCCAATTGGACTAAGAGCTTCTCCCTGAGACAAACAGTCCATCAGAACCCAATAGACCAAGAGCTCCCACTGGACCAAGATTATTGATCCGACTGAGAGAGCCTCCCTCAGACACAGACACCGCTTGCACCAAGTGGAGAAAGAGATGGATAGAGGCCAGAGCAAAAGTACAGTCAACAACAAAAAACACACCATGGTTCCATCAGAACCTACACCAGCAAGACCTGAACATCCCAACACAGAGGAAACAGAAGAAATCGACCTTAAAAATGATCTTAAGAAGATGTTAGAGATCTTTAAAGAGGAAATGAAAAATTCCCTTAAAGAATTAGAGGAAAAGTCAAACAAAAATGGGAAGCAATCAGTAAATCCCTTGAAAGCCAAGAGAAAGCAATTAAATATTTGAGAGAAACAGCTCAAGATTTGAAATCTGATTTCTCATTTTCAATATGTATATTTTGCATATAGACATTTATTAGGTGAGAATTTTTGTTTTATTTAATTTCTTGCATTCAATATGTATATTTTGGTTATTAAACCTTTATCAGATGAGAATTTTTGTGTTGTGTATATGATTTCTTGTGTTTAATGTATCTGTACATATATATATATATATATATATATATATATATATATATATATTGGATACTAGATCTTTATCAGATTAAAATTTTTGTTTTATTTAATTTCTTGAGTTCAATATGTAATTTTCAACACTAGAAGTTTATCAGATTAGGATTTTTGTTTAATTTATCTAATTATGTTACATTTATCAGATGAGGATTTCTGTTTTATTTATCTGATTTCTAGTTTTCAGTATTTATATTTTGGCTTAGTCCTTTATCAGATGAGAAGTTTTGTTTTATTTATCTGATTTCTTGTGTTCATTATGTATATTTTGAATATTAGAACTTTATCAGATGCAAATTTTTGTTTTATTTATCTGACGTCTTGTGTACAATATGTATATTTCTGATATTAGACCTTTATTAGGTGAGAATTTTTTTATTTATCTAATTATGTTTGATGTGTATGTTTGGGACAGTAGACCTTTATCATATGAGAATTTTTGCTTCATTTAATATCTGTGTTCAAAAAGTATATTAGGGATAGTAGACCTCTATCAGATGAGAATTTTCATTTTATTTATATTATTTATTGTGTTCAATATGTATATTTTGGATATTAGACCTTTATCAGATGAGAAATTTAGTTTTAATTAATTTCTTGTGTTCTGTATATATATTTTGGATACTAGAAATTTATCATGTGATAATTTTTTGTTTTATTTATGTTATCATGTTCAATGTGTATACTTTGGGTATTAGAACATTATCAAATGATTTTTTTTATTTATCTGACTTCTTAGGATCAATGTGTATATTTTTGATATTAGACTTTTATCAGAGGAGAATTTTTGTTTTATTTAACTGATTTCCAGTGTTCAATGTGTATATTTTTGATATTAGACCTTTAAAAGATGAGAATTTTTGTTTTATTTAATTTATTGTGTTAAATGAAAATATTTTGGATATTAGATTTTTATCAGATGAGAATTTTTGATTTACTTGTCTGATTTCTTGTCTTCACTCTGTATATTATGGTATTAGACCTTTATCAGATGAGATTTTTTTGTTTTATTTATTTGATTTCTTGAGTTCCATATGTATATTTTGGATATTAGACCTTTATCTGATGACAGTATTTGTTCTATTTACCTGATTTCTTGTGTTCAATATGTATATTTTTAGATATTAGACCTTTATATAATGATAATTTTTGTTTTATTTTTCTGATTTCTGGTGTTCAATATGTATTTTGTATATTAGACCTTTATGAGATGAGAATTTTTCTTTTTTTTAATATCTTGTGTTCAATATGTATATTTTGGATATTAAAGTTTTATAAGATGAAAATTTTTGTTTTATTTACCTGATTTCTTGGATTCAACATGTATATTTTGGATATTAGTCCTTTTCAGATGAGAATTTTTGTTTATCTGACTTCTTGTGTTCAATATGTGTAATTTGGATATTAGACCTTTACCCTGTGACAATTTTTGCTTTATTTATTTGATTTCTTGTGTTCAATATGTAATTTTGGATATTAGACCTTGATCAGATGAGAATTTTTGTTTTATTTAATTTCTTGTGTTCAATAAGTGTATTTATGATATTAGACTTTTATCCAATGAGAATTTTTTGCTTTATTTATCCAAGTATGTTCAATATGTATATTTTGGGTACTCGACCTTTATCCGATGATAATTATTGCTTTGTTTTTCTGTTTTCTTTTTTCAATATGTATATTTTGTATATTAGACCTTTATCAGGTGACAATTTCATTTTATTTATCTAATTTCTTGTGTTCAATATGTATAATTTGGATATTAAAACTCTACTGGTGAGAATTTTTGTTTTATCTAATTTCTTGTTTTCAATAAGTATGTTTTATATATTAGACCTACCGGTGACAATTTTGTTGTTTCTAATTTCTTGATTTCAACATATATATTTTGGATATTAGAACTTTAGCAGATGAATTTTTGTTTTATTTAATTTCTTGTGTTCAATATGTATATTTTTGTTTTTAGACCTTCATCAGATGAGAATTTTTGTATTTTTATGTGATTTCTTGTGTTGAGTATGTATATTTTTGATATTAGATCTTTATCAGATGAGAATTTTTGCTTTACTTCCTTGGTTTCTTGGATTTGATTATGAATATTTTGGAAATTAGTACTTTATCAGATGAGAGTTTTTGTTTTCTTTACCTGATTTCTTGTGTTCTGTATGTATATTTTGGATATGAGACCTTTATCAGAAGAAAATTTTTGTTTTATTTTATTTCTTGTGTTCTTTAATTATATTTTTGATATTTGAGCTTTATCACATGAAAATTTTGTTTTCTTTTTCTGTTCTATATGTATATTTTGGATACTAGAAAATTATCAGATGATAATTTTTGTTTTATTTATCTAATTATATTTGGTATGTATATTTTGGAAATTAGACCCTAATCAGGTGAGAATTTTTGATTTATTTATCTGATTTCTTTGGTTCAATGTGTATATTTAGGATTTTAGGCCTTTATCAGATATGAATTTTTGTTTCATTTATCTGATTTCTTGTGTTCAACATGTATATTTTAGATATGACTTATGTCAGATGAGAATTTTTTATATATAGATGATGTCTTGTGTTCAATATTTATAGTTTAGATATTAAACCTTTATCACATGAGAATTTTTGTTTTATTTAACTAATTATGTTCAATATGTATATTTTGGATATTAGACTATTGTCAGATGAGAGATTTTGTTTTATTTTTCTGATTTCTTGTGTTCTATAAGTATATTTTTGATAGTAGAACTTTACCGGTGAGAATGTTTGTTTTATCTAATTTCTTGTGTTCCATATGTATATTTCTTTTCTTTATTAAGAAATTTTCTCCGGGCGGTGGTGGCGCATGCCTTTAATCCCAGCACTCGGGAGGCAGAGCCAGGTGGATCTCTGTGAGTTCGAGGCCAGCCTGGACTACCAAGTGAGTTCCAGGAAAGGCGCAAAACTACACAGAGAAACCCTGTCTCGAAAAACCAAAAAAAAAAAAAAAAAAAAAAAAGAAATTTTCTACTCACTCTATATGCCACCCACAGTCCCATCGCCTCCCTCCTCCTGTCTCCCAAATCTCCAGCCTAAGCCACTCCATATCTGCACTTCCCTCAAATCAAGGTCTCCCATGGGGAGTCAGCAGAGCCCTGCACACTGAGCCTAGACAGGTCCAAGTCCTTTCCCACTGTACCAAGGCTGCGCAGGGCACCACACTACAGGCACTGGATACCTAAAGCCCTGCCCATGCAGCAGGAATGGATTCTGATCCCCCTGCCTGGATGTTCCCCAAACAGTTTGAGCCAAACAACCGTCTTCCATATCCAGAGGGCCTAGTCCAGTCCCATTGGGGCTCCACAGCCACCAGTCCACACAGTCCACAGTTCATGGGCTTCCACTAGTGTGGCCGGTCATCTCTGCACGTCCTCCCATCATGATCTTGACGGCCCTTGTCTGCAGTATCTCTCCTCTCTCTCATCAATTGGATTCCCAGAGCTCAGCCTGGTGCCTTGCCGTGAATCTGTGTATCTGTCTCTGTCAGTCACTGGACAAAGGCTCTATGATGACAGCTAGGTTATTCACTAGACTGGTCACCAGAGTAGACTGGCCCAGGCACCCTCTGGACCACTGCCAGCAGACCAAGGTGGGATCAACCTTGTGGATTTCTGAAAGCCTCCCCAGCACCCTGCCTTTTCCTATTCCCATGATGTCCTCATCTATCATGGTATCTTCCTCCCTGCCCTCACACTCTGTCCCTGTTCCAGCTTGAGCCTCCCATTTCCCTATGTTCTCATCCCCCACTCCTCACCCTATGCCACCCCCCCCACACCCAGTCCACTCATGTAGATCTCATCCACTTCTCCTTCACAAGATCATCCATGTGTCCCTCCTAGGGTCTTTTCCTGTTAGCTAGCCTCTCTGGAGTTGTGGGTTGCAGTCTGGCCATCCTTTCTCTCACATCTGGTATCTACTTATCAGATAGGAATTTATTTATTTGATTTCATGTGTTTAATATGTATATTTTTGATATTAGACATTTATCAGGTGAGAATTTTTGCTTATTTATCTAGTATCTTGTATTCAAAATGCAGATTTTTGATATGAGACCTTTATCAGATGAGAATTTTCATTTTATTTATCTAATTTCCAGTGTACAATATGTATATTTTGGATATTAGATCTTTAACACATGAAAGTATTTGCTTTATTTATCAGATATCTTGTGTTCAATATGAATGTTTTGGATATTAGACCTTGATCAGATAAGGATTTTTGTTTTATGTATTTGATTTCTTGTATTCAGCATGCATATTTTCAATATTAGTTCTTTATCATGTGAGAATTTTTGTTTTATTTATTTCTTGTGTTCAATATGTATATATTTGATATTGGACCTCTATCAGATGACAATTTTTATTTATCTAATTTCTTGTGTTGGATACACATATTTTTGATATTAGACCTTTATCATGTGAGAATTTTTGTTTTTTTTATCTGGTATGCTGTGTTTACTATGTATGTTTTGGATGTTAGACCTTTGTCAGGTGAGAATTTTTGTTTTATTTATCTAATTATGTTCAATATGTATATTTTGGATATTAGACATTTATCAGGTGAGAATTTTTGTTTTATGTATATATTGATTTCTTGTGTTCAGTATGCATATTTTTTATATTAGTTCGTTATGAGATCAAAATTTTTGTTTTTTTAATTTCTTGTGTTCAGTAAGTATATTTTGAATATTAGACTTTTATCAGATGAGAATTTTTGTTTTATAAATTTGATTTTTTGTGTTCATATGTATATATTCAATATTACTTCTTTATCAGGTGAGAATTTTTTTAATTTCTTGTGTTCAATATGTATATTTTTGATATTAGACCTTTATGAGATGAGAATTTTCTTATTATTTATCAGATATCCTATGTTCTGTATGTATATTTTGGTAATGGGACCTTTAAAAGATGAGAATTTTTCTTTTATTGAGTTATGTTCAATATGTTTCTTTTTGATATTAGACTTGTATCAGAAGAGAATTTTGGTTTTATTTATCTGATTTCTTCTGTTCAATGTTCATATTTTGGATATTAGACCTACCGCTGATAATTTTTTAATTTCATTCAATATGTATATTTTGGATATTATACTTTTATCAGAGGAGAATTTTTTTGTTTATCTGATTTCTTGTGTTCAATATGTATATTTTGATTATTAAACCTTTATCAGATGTGAATTTTTATTTTGTTTATGTGATTTCTAATGTTCAATATGTATATTGTTGATATTAGACCTACTGCCAATATATTTTTTCTTATTTATTGTGTTCAATATGTATATTGTGGATATTATACTTTTTTTTTTTCGATTTTTCGAGACAGGGTTTCTCTGTGTAGCTTTGCGCCTTTCCTGGAACTCACTTGGTAGCCCAGGCTGGCCTCGAACTCATAGAGATCCTCCTGGCTCTGCCTCCTGAGGGATATTATACTCTTATCATATGACAAGTTTTTTTTATTTATTCAATTTCTTGTGTTCAACATGTGTATTTTTGATATTGGATCTTTATCAGATGAGAAATTTTGTTTTATTTATCTAATTTCTTGTGTTTAATGTGCATATTTTTGATATTAGTCCTTTATCAGATGTGAATTATTTCATTTATCTGGTATCCCGTGTTTAATATATACATATATATATATATATATTTGATATTTGAATTTTTTATCAGATTGGAATTTTAGTTTTATTTATCTGATTTCTTGTGTTCAGTATGTATATTTTGTTATTGGACATTTATCAGATGGAATTTCCCTCTTCTATATCTGGTATCTTGAGTTGAATATCTATATTTTGGACATTAGACCTTTATTAAATATGAATTTTTGTTTTTTAAAGCGATTATCTTGTGTTCTTTATGTCTATTTTGGATATTAGACCTTTATCAGATCAGAAATTTTGTTTTCTTTATCTGATTTCTGGTGTACAATATGTATATTTTTGATATTAGATCTTTAGCTGATGACATTTTTTATTATTTGTCTGATTTCTTGTGTTCAGTATGTATACTTTGGATATTTAACTTTTATCAGATGAGAATTTTTGTTTTATTAATCTAATTATGTGCAATATGTATATTTTGAATTTTAGACCTTCATCAGATGAGAATTTTTGTTTCATTTATCCAGTTACATTCAATATGTATATACTTGATATTAGACATTTATCAGATCAGAATTTTTGTATCATTTATCTGATTTCTAGTTTTCAATATGTATATTTTGGATAATGACTTTAATCAGTTGATAATTTTGTTTTATTTAATTTCTAGTGTTCAATATGAATATGTTTGATGTTAGACTTTTATCAGATGAGAATTTTGTTGTATTTATCTGTTATCCTGTGTTCAATATTTATATTTTGAATATTAGATCTTTATCAGATGAGAATTTTTGTTTTATTTATTTAAATCTTGTGTTTGATATGCATATTTTTTATATTAGACCTTTATCAGATGAGAATTTTCATTTTATTTATCTGATTTCTTGTGTTCAATATGTATAATTTGGATATTACACCTTTAACCAGTGAGAACTTTTCTATTCTATTATTTATCTGATTTCTAGTTTTCAATACGTATATTTTGGATAATGACTTTATGAGATGAGAATTTTTGTTTTATTTAATTTCTTGTGTTCGATATGTATATATTGGATATTAGACCATCATATGAGAATTTTTGTTTTATTTAATTTCATTTATCTGATTTTTAGTCTTCAATATGTTTATTTTGGATAATGACATTTATCAGGTTAGAATTTTTGATTTATTTAATTTCTTTTTTTTAATGTTTTTTATTTTTATATTGCAATACAATTAAGTTCTACATATCAGCCACAGATTCCCTTGTTCTCCCCCCTCCAGCCCCCCTCACCTTCCCCCTAGCCCGCCCCCCATTCCAATCTCAAGGGCAAAGCCTTCCCCACAGACTGAGATCAACCTGGTGTACTCAGTCCAGGTAGGTCCAGTCCCCTCCTCCCAGGCCGAGCCAAGGGACCCTGCATAGGCCCCAGGTTTCAAACAGCCGACTCATGCAATGAGCACAGGACCCGGTGCCACTGCCTGGATGCCTCCCAAACAGATCAGGACAATCAACTGTCTCACCCACTCAGAGGGCCTGATCCAGTTGGTGACCCCTCAGCCATTGGTTCATATTTCATGTGTTTCCGTTTGTTTGGCTATTTGTCTCTGTGCTTTATCCGACCATGGTCTCAACAATTCTCTCTCATAAACCCTCCTCATTCTCGCTAATTGGACTCCCAGAGATCCACCTGGGGCCTAATCATGGATCTCTGCATCCAGATCCCTCAGTAGTTGGATGAGGTTTCTAGCACGACAATTAGGGTGTTTGGCCATCCCATCACCAGAGTAGGTCAGTTCGGACTGTCTCTCGACCATTGCCAGCAGTCTGTTGTGGGGGTATCTTTGTGGATTTCTGTGGGCCTCTCTAGCACTTTGTTTCTTCCTATTCTCATGTGGTCTTCATTTACCATGGTCTCCTATTCCTTGTTCTCCCTCTCTGTTGTTGATCCAGCTGGGATCTCCCACTCACCCAAGCTCTCTTTCCCTCGACCCTCGCCCTTCACTACCCCCACTCATGTCCAGGCTGTTCATGTAGATCTCATTCCATTTCTCTGTCACTGGGCTATCCCTGTGTCTTTCTTGGGGTCCTGTTTTCCAGGTAGCCTGTCTGGTGTTGTGAGTAGCAGTCCAGTCATCCTTGTTCCACATCTAGTATCCTGTTATGAGTGAGTACATACCATGTTTGTCTTTCTGAGTCTGGGATACCTCACTCAGGATGATTTTTTCTAGATCCATCCATTTGTCTGCAAACCTCATGATGTCATTGTTTTTCTCTGCTGAGTAGTATTCCATTGTGTATATGTACCACATTTTGTTTATCCATTCTTCAGTTGAAGGGCATCTAGGTTGTTTCCATGTTCTGGCTATTACAAACAATGCTGATATGAACATAGCTGAACAAGTGCTCTTGTGGTGTGGTTGAACATTCCTTGGGTATATGCCCAAGAGTGGTATAGCTGGATCTTGAGGGAGATGGATTCCCAATTTTCTAAGAAATCGCCATATTGATTTCCAAAGTGGTTGTACAAGCTTGCATTCCCACCAGCAGTGGAGGAGAGGTCCCCTAGCTCCACATCCTCTCCAGCATAAGGTGTCTTCAGTGTTTTTGATCTTAGCCATTCTGACAGGCGTAAGGTGGTATCTCAGAGTTGTTTTGATTTGCATTTCCCTGATGATTAGGGTTGTTGAGCAATTCCTTAAGTGACTTTCAGCCATTTGAGTTTCTTCTGTTGAGAATTCTCTGTTTAGTTCTATAGCCCATTTCTTAATTGGACTGTTGGGCATTTTGATGTCTAATTTCTTGAGTTCCTTATATATTCTGGATATCAGTCCTCTGTCAGATGTGGGATTGGTGAAGATCTTTTCCCATTCTGTAGGCTGTCGCTTTGCTTTGTTGACCGTATTCTTTGCCCTACAAAAGCTTCTCAGTTTCAAGAGGTCCCATTGATTGATTGTTTCTCTCAGTATCTGTGCTACTGGTGTTCTATTTAGAAAGTGGTCTCCTATGCCAATGTGTTCAAGACTACTTCCTACTTTCTCTTCTAGCAGGTTCAGAGTAGCTGGATTTATGTTGAGGTCCTTGATCCACTTGGACTTAAGTTTTGTTCACGGTGATAGATATGGATCTATTTGCAGCCTTCTACATGTTGATATCCAGTTTTGCCAGCACCATTTGTTGAAGATGCTTTCTTTTTTCCATTGTGCACTTTTGGCTTCTTTGTCAAAAATTATTTGTTCATAGGTTTGCGGATTAATGTCAGGGTCTTCAATTCGATTCCATTGGTCCACATGTCGGTTTTTATGCCAGTACCAAGCTGTTTTTATTACTGTAGCTCTATAGTACAGCTTGAAGTCAGGGATCGTGATGCCTCCAGAGGTTGTTTTATTGTACAGGATTCTTTTGGCTATCCTGGGTTTTTTGTTTTTCCATATGAAGTTGAGTATTATTCTTTCCAGGTCTGTGAAGAATTGTGTTGGTATTTTGATGGGGATTGCATTGAATCTGTAGATTGCTTTTGGTAAGATTGCCATTTTTACTATGTTAGTTCTGCCTATCCATGAGCATGGGAGATCTTTCCATTTTCTGACATCTTCTTCAATTTCTTTTTTCAGGGACTTAAAGTTCTTGTCATATAGGTCCTTCACTTGCTTGGTTAGTGTTACCCCAAGGTATTTTATGTCATTTGTGGCTATAGTAAAGGGTGATGTATCTCTGATTTCCTTCTCCGCTTTTTTGTCCATTGTATATAGGAGGGCTACTGATTTTTTTGAGTTGATCTTGTATCCTGCTATGTTGCTGAAGGTGTTTATAAGTTGTATCAGTTCCTTGGTGGAATCTTTGGGGTTGCTCAAGTATACTATCATGTCATCTGCAAATAGGGAAAGCTTGACTTCTTCCTTTCCAATTTGTATCCCCTTAATCTCCTTATGTTGTCTTATTGCTCTGGCTAGAACTTCAAGTACTATATTGAATAAGTATGGGGAGAGCGGACAGCCTTGCCTCATTCCTGATTTTAGTGGAATTGCTTTGAGTTTCTCTCCATTTAATTTGATGTTGGCTGTTGGCTTGCTGTAAATTGCCTTTATTATGTTTAGGTATGTTCCCTGTATTCCTGATCGCTCCAAGACCTTTATCATGAAGGGGTGTTGGATTTTGTCAAATGCCTTTTCAGCATCTAGTGAGGTGATCATGTAGTTTTTTTCTTTGAGTTTGTTATATGGTGTATCACATTGACAGACTTTCGTATGTTGAACCATCCTTGCATCCCTGGAATGAATCCTACTTGATCATGGTGGATAATTGTTTTGATGTGTTCTTGGAGTCTGTTTGCCAGTATTTTATTGAGTATTTTTGCATCAATGTTCATGAGGGAGATCGGTCTGTAGTTCTCTTTCTCTGTTGTATCCTTGTTTGGTTTGGGAATCAGGGTAATTGTAGCCTCATAGAAGGAGTTTGGTAATGTTCCTTCTGTTTCTATTGTATGGAACAATTTAGAGAGTATTGGTATTAACTCTTCTTTGAAGATCTGGTAGAATTCTGCACTGAAACCATCTGGTCCTGGGCTTTTTTTGGTTGGGAGACTTTTAATGACTGTTTCTATTTCGTTAGGGGTTATTGGACTATTTAAATAGTTTATCTGGTCTTGATTTAATTTAGGTATGTGGTACCTATCCAGAAAATTATCCATTTCTTTTAGGTTTTCCAGTTTTGTGGAATAGAGGTTTTTGAAGTATGACCTGATGATTCTCTGGATTTCCTCAATGTCTGTTGTTATGTCCTCCTTTTCATTTCTGATTTTGTTGATTTGGATGCTCTCTCTCTCTGTCTTTTGGTTAGTTTGGATAAGGGCTTGTCTATCTTGTTGATTTTCTCAAAGAACCAACTCTTTGTTTCATTAATTTTTTGTATTGTTCTCTTTGTTTCTATTTTATTGATTTCAGCTCTCACTTTGATAATTTCCTGGCATCTATTTTTCCTGGGAGACTTTGCTTCTTCCTGTTCTAGAACTTTCAGGTGTGCTGTTAAGTCACTAGTGTGAGATTTCTCCAGCTTATTTATGTGGGCATTTAGTGCTATGAATTTCCCTCTTAGTACTGCTTTCATAGTGTCCCATAGATTTGGATATGTGGTGTCTTCATTTTCGTTGATCTCTAGGAAGTCTTTAATTTCTTTCTTTATTTCTTCCTTAACCCATTGGTGATTCAGTTGGGTATTGTTCAGTTTCCATGAGATTGTAGGTTTTCTGTAGTTTTTGTTGTTGTTGAAATCCAACTTTAGACCATGGTGGTCTGATAGAACACAGGAGGTTATTCCAATTGTTTTGTATCTGTTTAGATTTGTTTTGTGACCAAGTATGTGGTCGATGTTAGAGAAGGTTCCATGGGGTGCTGAGAAGAAGGTATATTCTTTTTTCTTAGGATGGAATGTTCTGTAGATGTCGATTAAGTCCATTTGAGTCATGACATCAGTTAAGTCCTTTATTTCTCTGTTAAGTTTCGATTTGGGGGATCTGTCCAGTGGTGAAAGTGGGGTGTTGAGGTCTCCCACTATTAATGTGTGGGGTCTTATATGTGATTTAAGCTTTAATAATGTTTCTTTTACATATGTGGGTGCCCTTGTGTTTGGGGCATAAATGTTCAGAATTGAGACTTCATCTTGGTGGATATTTCCTGTGATGAGTATGTAATGCCCTTCTTGATCTCTTTTGATTGATTTTAGTTTGAAGTCTATTTTGCTGGATATCAGCATGGCTACACCCGCATGTTTCTTAAGACCGTTTGATTGGAAAGTCTTTTCCCAGCCTTTTATTTTTAGGTAGTGTCTATCTTTGAATTTGAGATGTGTTTCTTGTATGCAGCAGAAAGATGGGTCCTGCTTTCGTATCCATTCTGTAAGCCTATGTCTTTTTATAGGTGATTTAAGTCCATTGATATTGAGGGATATTAATGTCCAGTGATTGTTCATTCCTGTTATTTTTTGGTGGTGATCTGTGTGTACTTTTCTTCATTGGGGTTTACTGCTGTGGCTTTATCTATTGCCTGTGTTTTCGAGGGTGTATCTGACTTCCTTAGGTTGGAATTTTCCTTCTAGTGCTTTCTGTAGGACTGGGTTTGTGGATAAATATTGTTTAAATCTGGCTTTGTCATGGAATATCTTGTTCACTCCATCTATGATGATTGAAAGTTTTGCTGGGTATATTAGTCTAGGCTGACATCCATGGTCTCTTAGTGTCTGCATTACATCTGTCCAGGACCTTCTGGCTTTCAACGTCTCCATTGAGAAATTGGGTGTTATTCTGATAGGTTTGCCTTTATATGTCACTTGGCCTTTTTCCTTTGCTGCTCTTAATATTCTTTCTTTATTCTGTACGTTTAATTGTTTAATTATTATGTGGCGAGGGGACTTTTTTTGGGGGTCTAGTCTGTTTGGTGTTCTATAGGCTTCCTGTATCTTCATAGGCATTTCCTTCTTTAAGTTGGGAAAGTTTTCTTCTATGATTTTGTTGAATATATTTTCTGTGCCCTTGAGTTAGTATTCTTCTCCTTCTTCTACCCCTATTATTCGTAGGTTTGGTCTTTTCATGGTGTCCCAAATTTCTTGGACATTTTGGTTCATGACTTCGTTGACTTTAGTGTTTTCTTTGACTGATGAATCTATTTCTTCTATTGTATCTTCAACACTAGAGATTCTCTCTTCTATCTCTTGCATTCTGTTGATTATACTTGCATCTGAAGTTCCCAATCGTTTTCTCAGATTTTCTATTTCCAGCATTCCCTCTGTTTGTGTCTTCTTCATTTTTTTCTATTTCCCTTTTCAGGTCTTGGACTGTTTCCTTCATTTGTTTCATTGATTTTTCTTCATTTTCTTTCAGTATTTTATTGTTCTCTTCCAGGACTTTATTGATTTCTTCTAATTTGTTTGCCCTTTCCTCTAGTTGTTTACAGCGTTCTTCACATTTTTTTGTCTTTTCCTCTACACGAGCCTCTAGCTTCTTCATGATGACATTCATAAGGCTATTTTCTTCTGCTTCTTCCAATTTCTGATGTTCAGGTCTAGGTGTTGGAGGAGGGCTAGGGCCTGGTGATGGTGTATTGCTATTCATTTTGTTGTATGTGTTTCTGCCTTGATGTCTGCCCATCTCCTTGTGGTTCGTTCTTGGCCTTATCCGCACACTTGGTTCAGACACAGCTGACAGATTCAGGAAGTCTCTCTCTCTTGTCCAGATGGGAGCTCTCTTGTCCAAATTGGAAGTCCAGGGCAGGATGGGAGCTCTTGTTCAGAAGGGAAGTCCGGGGGAGGATGGGTGCTCTCCTCTCTCTCTCTCTCTCTCTCTCTCTCTCTCTCTCTCTCTCTCTCTTTCCTCCAGATGGGAAATCCGGGGCAAGATGGGAGCTGGGAGCTGGGGGCTGGCCTCTAAGTCTCAGGAAGAGGCTTGGGGCTCAGGTGGATGGGGGTGGGGGCAGGGCGTGGAAACTGCAGGGTCTGCCAGGGGTCTTGGAGAAGGGGATCCTTCCCGGTGGGGCTGTGCTTCAGAAGGGAAGTCCGGGGCAAGATGGGAGCTGGGGGCCGGCCTCTAAGTCTCAGGAAGAGGCTTGGGGCTCAGGCAGATGGGCGTGGGGGCAGGGCGTGGAGACTGCAGGGTCTGCCAGGGGTCTTGGAGAAGGGGATTCTTCCCGGTGGGGCTAGAAGGGAACCTGCCCTGTGACCAGAACCTGGGGCCAAGTTGGGCAGGTCTTCCCCGGAGTGGCTGGTGCACAGGGATGGGGTTAGGGACAAGTTAGGGGACTCACCTGTGCTTCAGAAGGGAAGTCCGGGGCAAGATGGGAGCTGGGAGCTCTTCCACTATGAATTTAAATAACAATGTAGTATTTTTAGATTTTGTACTCCTCTTTAATTAAATGAAATAACTAATACATGTGTCAAACATGATGTATTTTTATTAGTTCCTTTCCTGTTCTTTTTATATAATGTCTATGTTCACTAATAATGAATTTTATTTGGCCCCAGAGGGAGACAGTATCACCGTATTAGTGGCACGGCAACAATTATCAGACATAGCAGCTAAATTGAGAGCTCACATACTTAGCCTGCAACATGAAGCAGTGAGTGAGAACTGAAAATGATGTGTGGATGTAACTGATCAAAGCATACCCCCAGTGGCATATTTCCTCAGCAGAACAGCATTTCCTAAACTTTCACAAATTATACTGCCAACTGAAAAGGATTTCTCTGACTTCAAGCACACATGCTTGCTTTTTGTTATATGAACCAATTCACAAAGAAGAAAATCTCTGTAAGCCTTTAAATGTCTCAATACCTGTATTATAGGAATGCATGCTTACAAATGAAAAAGTTTCATCAGTGAAAAATTGTTTTTTAAAGAGTTGTTTCAGTTTTAATAATGTGATGTCAGTATATGTTTTTGGGATATGTGAATTTGCATGGTAGTTTCTGAAAATGTTAGGCTCTTGAATCTTCTTGTAGCAAGAACTAAAGGAAGTTGTCAAAATCAAGTCTTATTCCTGGGAATGAACTTTCCTTAACTGCCCAACCATGTCTGTAGCCATGAAAATATTTTAAAGCCTATTTATATCATGTTAAAATCAGGAAATAGGGACAAACTCATACACAAGAAAAATTTTATTCATATAAACAATTTGGTACAGATTTAAGACATCACAGTTGTCTTCAGATTAAAGAAAAAGATCTTACTTCATTTTCTTTTCATGATAGAATTGAAGAAAGTAAACTAGTTACTATTTTTAGTCAAGATAGATGGGGGAGATTAATGCATTTTCATTTCTAGTTTGAAACATTTGAGGTAGATACCAAAGTGTGCTATATGTGTGGCAAATTCATTTTAGTTAAATTTACTTTTGTGGTCTTTATATTCCTTCTATGTCTTTTGTTCATCTTCCATTGTGTTTTTACTTAGTGATATATAGATATTTCTGCTATAATACATAAAATGGAAAATCCATCATCTTACTAGTCTAAGGTTTATTTAAGTATCAGGCAGTGTATGGTCATACTTTCTGAGTAAGATGTTCTGTGAAAAGGGTGGTGGGTTGTGGTTTTGGGTTTTGATTACATGCTTTCACAAGTTCCCTTGAGATAGTGTTGTGTATATTAAACCTGGCAAAGATTTCAGTATGATTCAAGGATACATTTGAACTCATGATCCTCATGTGTCTATCTCCAGTGTACAAGTCCAAGAGTAGATAATCTAATCCCAATGTGTGCTGTTTTGTAAACACAACAATGTTAATTTTAAAATGCTTAATAGAAAAGAATATAAGAAACATTAAAAAATTTATGTGTATATTCAAAGAGATATTTTCATGTGTCTGGTAGAAATGTAATAAAGTAGGATAATTAGCAATCAGTAGTTTATCTTATATCATTGTTTCATTGTATATATATGTGTGTATATATATGTATACACACACACACACACACACATATATATATATATATATATATATATATATATATATATATATATATATATATATATAAAATTTGAAGCTCTGTGCATCTTCCTTTCCCCATCAGTTATTCATTTGGCACATCATATTGAAGTATTACCCTGTAAGGGAATTTTCCAATGATGCCAGATAATGTAATGGCACTAAGATTTTTTCTTTTCTTTTCTTTATTATTGAGAGATTTTCTATTCATTTTAGATACCAACCACAGATTTCCCTGTCCTTGGTTCTCCCACCTCCCAGCCTTTATCCCAAACCAACCCCATTCCTACCTCCTCCAAGGCAAGGTATCCCATGGGCAGTCAGCAGAGCCTGGTACATTCAGTTGAAGCAGGTCCAAGCCCCTCCTCCCTGCACCAAGGCTTCTCAAAGTGTGGCACAGTAGGAACTAGGCTCCAAAAAGCTGGCTAATGCACTAGGGACAGGTCCTGATCCCACTGCCTGGGTGCCCCCTAAACAATTCAAGCTAAACAACTGTCTCACCTATCCAGAGTGCCTAGTCCAGTACCATGGGGTCTCCTCAGCTATTGATCCACAGTTCATGCATTTCCACTATTTTGTCTAGTTGTCTCTGTACTTTTTTCCATCATGGTCATAGAATTCCTTGTCTCTCTCATCAATTGGACACCTGGAACTTGGCCTGGCACCTGGCTGTGGATCTGTTCATCTGCTTCCATGAGTCACTGGATGAAAGTACTATGATGATTGTTAGAGTATTGAACCATCCTATCACTGAGTAGGCCAGCTCAGGCACCCTCTTGACTATTGCCAGTACTCTAAGGTGAGGTCATCCTTGTGGGTTCCTGAGAACTTTCCTAGCACCCTGTTTCTCCATATTCCCATGATGTCTTCATTTATCATAGTATCTCTTTCCTTGCTCTCCCACTCTGTCCCTTTCCAGCTTGACCATCACATTCCCCTGTGTTCTCATTCCCCATTCCTTGCCCTCCATTACCCCCATTAATACCAGTTTGCTCATGTAGATCTCATCTATTTCTTCTTTGCAGGACTATCTATGTGTCTCTCTTAGGGTCCTTCTTAGCTAGCTTCTCTGGAGCTGTGGGTTGTACTCTGGTTATCCTTTGCTGTACATCATGACTAGAGACATGAGGTCCTCCGTCTTTACTAAACTAGGTCTTAGAATCCCTTTTGTTGCTGACAAATCTTCTTTATTCATGAGGGCAAGCTGTAAGGTATAAAAAGCAGCTTGTTATATAATGCAAATCTCTGAGAATCTAATTTCAACATTTTGAGCCAACAGTCTTACCTCTTCTCTCAAAAGAATAAATAATTACCCTGAGAAAGGTTGGTATGTCTCTTTTCTCATCACTGGACTATGGCCTGCTATACATTCAGCTACTCTTGAACCTTGTGGTTTTATGTGGCTTTCACCAAAACCCCAATTTTGTTAATATTTTAAACTTGGATAATGCTAACAGTAGATATGGTATCCTATACCTACTACATACAAAAATCACTCTGTGATGTCTTCTGAATCTTTTGAAGTTTGGATTCATCTCTAGAGTATATAGAATGTTTTCTTCTTTGCCAATTCATGGGCTCTCTGAGTTCAAACCAATCTTAGATTATAAGTAGGCTTTATGCTCCTCATTATTGCACTTGCGATCATACAATATATTAAATAGACGGTATCTCTATGTATGGATGTGAGACTTTTTAAATTTTGACCCTGAAAGACCTGTATGGGATTTTTAGCATGTTGGTGTATAATGCCATCAAAGTTAAAAAGAATCAATCATTTCAAGGTGCATCTTTGCTGGTAAGGCACAAAGGCAATGGGAAGTGGACAAAGGAAGCTATTCTTATTTCACTGGTTTGAAACAACATTCCATTATAGCATAGGTGTCTCCTACTAATGTTCACCCAGAGAAAAGACACTGCCTTCTGTTCATTGATACTACAAATCCACTAAAAACCAGATGCCTGCAAGCAAAGCAAGCTACAGGTTTTCCACCATCTTCTATTTATAATGAGTATGAGGTTCACTTGTAATTTTTTCTGTCATGAGATTAGTCTGTGAACTAAATCTTCAGCTCGTGTAAAGAAGGACATTTCATTGAAGAAAAATGAAAGAAAGGAAGAAAAGAGGTTTGGAAAAATGAAAGAATAAAGGAAGGAAGGAGGAAATAAAGTAAAAAGAAAGGAAAATAAATTGAATATGAGTATAGTGAATAATAATAAAAGATAAAGGATGAAAAGTGGATGAGGATAAGTAGGTAGGAAAAATCAAGGAAGGAGAAAGGAAAGGCAGCAAGAACAGATAGCTGACAAGATAATATTTGTGATATTAGAAATGTAAGTGCATATAAATGATTTAGATTTTATAAAAAAACTACTGATAAAAGAAGCCTTGAATGTGTAAATAAAGGAATATATGTGGTATTGTTCACATATAGAAAAAGGATTTTAATATAGTACAATGCAATCTAAAAAAAGAACTATATCAGGTGACATATTGTCCTATTCCATTGGGAAGACAATTTCTCCCATGCCCAACATCCCTTAGTTTCTGCTAAATTGTTACGTAGGATTGCAACCTCCTGGGTTTTTTATCATGCATATTGGCACAGCAATTGTTGGATTATTTAGCTCCTGTTTGGGTATTCATATTATTAAAATTTTATCAAATGGATAGAATATAAAACATAAATGGGATGTTTGTGAGTCCACAAATCAAGGGGAAATAACATAATCATATTATAATCTCAATGGCCAAACAAAAACAAACACTAGGAGAAATATCAGTATTCTTTCAACTTCATGGGAAGAGAGAAGAACAACCTGGATATGTCGGGTTCTCTGGAAATGTGGAATGGTTTATTTTAAAGAACCAAAGAACAGCTAGGGACACTGACTGTGGCTCTGTAGAATTTGTATCTCCATTTTCTATCAAGTGTGAAGAAGGAAAGCCCAGGCGACTTCTCTTCTTACCTAAGCTCCATGTATAGACTCCTGGGGTGATAATTTTTTGTTTTCCTGATAAATACAACAATTATTGTAACTGTAAGACTGTTTTTCTCTTTCTGTTTGGCCAAGAATTCAAGAGCCCTGTATGCTTTGGGAATGTACACTGTCCACCAGGTCCACAGATCTTAAATCACCTTGGATGTCCTGGAGAATGCAGACTTCATTACTTGCAATCTCTCACATGAAACCAAAGGAAAAACTGAGTGTATCACTAAGACAATTCAGTTTCAGCATAGAATTTCTATAGAATAAACATAGGTTTACTCACTTGATGCCAAGACCAGAGTCACTCTCCTAGTGTCAATGGCACCTCCACAATTTACAGGGTCCAGAAGCATCAGAATAAATATTATCAACACTTGGCCAAAAGCCAGAGGCTGAGACTTCTCAATAAGTAACAATAACATCCTAGCTTGAATAATGTGGCAGGAACCTCACCTATCTTCAGACCCCAAGTTCAAAAGTGACACACAATGCCTTCAATTTTCATAGGTGCTACTGTGCTCATTGACTTAGTGTTTTAGAGTACATCAGATATGTTAAGTTGGGCATCTGTCTCAGAGAAAAGCAACTCTTACTACATCCTCAATCTAGTATAAGAAATGGCTTAAAACCTGGCAGAAAGAAGGTAACAATAGAATAACTGTTACCCTGGAAGATAACTCTGAGGCTTTTATTTCTTATTCCATAGCTTACTTCTCAGTTAATAGGACATCCACCCAGAAAAGGCTCTGAATATCTTTTGCTCAGGAAGTATCCAGTGAGATCAGGGACCCTTTATTAAGTAATAGTGCCAGGTGCAAGAGTAATGTCCAAAGATTTTGCCAGGGACTGATTGGAATCACCTCCCACTTTGTGCAAAATAAAGTTTGTATTGTACACTTATTTTGGATAATAAAATGTCCTAAGAAAACACTGCATCTCAGCTGCTCCCCATTTGTTGGTCCCATGATGTGGGTAGAGAGAATTCCACTTGGGTTGCCAGGCAACAACAATGATCTCACAGTCTGTCACAATAGCCCCATGGCAAATCAACCCCACCCATTCACTTTATATCCTCATTTTTCTACTCCTGAAAACACAAGTCTCTCAGTGAGCTGTGATTATTTTTCCTTCTACCTCACAAGTACTTAATATGGCTGTAGTAAACCAAACATTATTGAATGCATCATTTTTTATCCCAGTAGACTGTTGAACATTAAGACATGGTCCGTATAATCTACTTCTAATATCAGGAGAATGGAAACAACCCCACACTTGTGCCCATTATTTACTCAGGCCCTTGTTACTTTACCCCTTATAAATGTTACAGTACTATCAAAAGGCTTTGCAGAATATGGACACAACTATAATTTTACAAGCCTGGATAAGGCAGCTTAAATTTTTTAACACCCTTCTGTTTTGCCTATCATAGCCTACAATGATGACATTTTTCTCCTTGGGTGAAATTGAGTACTGCTATCTTGAAAACTCTATTTATTAAAAAATTTTGTAATGAATAATAGAAAAGAAACCTTTCATTCAGAATGTATTCATCTTTGGTGCATTTAATGTAGCTAAAGGCAAAGATTGCAATGAATCCTGAAATGTATCCTATAAAAACAGACAAAAATAATAAGTTAGAAGAAAACATTCCCAAAACCAAAGCAACAAGAAGAGAACTGGGAATGTTGAGTATAAATGTATGTGAGAGAGTCCAAATACATCATTAGACTAAAAATATTTAAGTAAAAACTATCTTGAAAAATTAAAACATGTAGTAAAGGAGATATAATAAAATGATAGTAATTATTTTATAACTTGAGATAATTCTGACTTTTAAGTGTCTTACATTCCAATCAGAAGAAATAGCCTGACAGAATAGACTACGTAAGTGAAAGAGAGCTGTTTTTGGAGGTTATTGCTCTTTTGATGGACATCCATCAAGCTACTAAGTAAATCATACATCTAGGCTTATTCTTACTTATGAGTGCCCAGCCCTTAATTTGGCTTAATTTCCAGGCAGCTTATCTTAAATTAACCCTTTTATCTTTTGTCTCTGGCTTTTCTTATTCTCTAAATTCTGTAAATCTTACTCTTACTCTGTGGCTTCCTGTGTAGCAGGGTGGCTGGTTCCTGGAGCCCTCCTCATTCTCTGACTCCTTGATTTTAGAGCTTTCTACCCAGTTTTCTCCTTCTTTATATATACTGTAAGCCTGCCAGCCCACCTATCCTTTCTCCTTTTTTGCTGTTAGCCAGTTCTTTATTAAATCATCAGGTGTTTTACACAGGCACAGTAATATAGCTTCACAAAGTGAAACAAATTCAACATAAACAAAAGCAGTACACCTTAAAATAATATTCTATTACATAGAGCTATTTGGTACCAGCAACGAATGAACTTCAGTGACAAAGTAGTAGGTAGAAAATCACATGTGGAAACAAACAAGTCTAACCATACTGATAGTCCACCATGTACACTTTAAAGTTAAATTAGTGAATGAGAAAATGAAGGTCACTATATATTGATAAAGTGAGAAATTCAACAAGAATCCATAAACACATGTTCTTGTGACATTGATGTTCCCAATTTTATAAACCACACACTACTAAATATGAGATAACAGATAGAACTCAACATTATTTTGGGCAAGTTTAATACTGATTATATCAGTTATCAAAACAAAAGGAAAGCAATGAACATCTGATATACAAATAAATGAACTGATTTAACACTTACAGAACTTTCCAAGGAGCAGTAGCAGAATTCATTTTTATCAGCAGCCTGAGCAATTACTTTTCAAAATGGTTTTATGTGAAGCAAATCTTCTCAAAAACAAGGTAATTGAAATAACCTTTATTTTTATAAGATCACAGTATAAAAATACAAAATGAACAAAAATAAACTATAGAAAATATACAGACACATGGAGGCTAGAAAATAAAACACTGAACAATCAGTGAGATGCAAAAGAAACTGGGAGAGGGTTCCAAAGTTCTTAGACACAAATGGTGGTAAGAAGAAAGCATAACATACTTGACATGTACAAAAATAACAAAACATTAGAATCTAACAAAAAAATGGTGTTGCAAGAGGGAAGTTGAAGTCTATTGGTATAAAGGTATACATTTAAAAAATTAGGGACTAGTAGATGGTTCAACAAGTGAAAGTACATGTCAATAAGTCTGAATTCAATTCCTGGGAAATATGGTATAATAAAGGCATTGAACTCTAATAAACTATTCCCATCCACCATTGAAATGTGAGTTACAGTGTGTGCACAACTGAGTGAACGCTGTGTGTGTGAGTTCATTCACAGTAACTATGTGTTAAAAGCATAAAAATGAAATATCATTAGTCAGAAAGAAACAACAAAGATCAGAACTCATGTCAATGAGTTCTGAATCTTAACTCATACAGCACAAGAGAATAATAAAGCCAATAATAATAAAATCAAACCTGAACAAACCATACAAAAGAACCAATGAAACACTCAGTTCTATAAAAGGATCACCATGTATGACACACTCCTCTAGTAAGAATGATACCACTTCAAGTTAAGAGAACACACAAATGGAAGGATGAATGGAACCCCACAATTAGCTGGGACAGGGTCCAGAAGCCTCAGAAACAAAAATCACTGATGTTGAGTCAGGGGGCAGAGCTCAAGACTTCTCAGCATGGCACAGCTACAAACTGACCAGGAGAGTACTACAGTCCCTCCCCTATGATATGGGCATCACATTCAAAATTGACAATATATTAAGTCTTTCCCTAGTGCTATTGATACTATGGTTCCAACATTTTGGAGAGTATCAGATAGGGAATTTTGTCAACTACTATGGGAGAGGACAAAAGAAAAGAGAACAGAACACACAGTAAACACTGGTGCCCACCTCTCACTGAGGTCTCTATAAGTGTGAACCAACAGCTTGTCAAAGTCAAGAGACCACCTTGGCATGCAGAGGATGGGAGGAAGAAGGCCACACGCCACCCAATGAGGTGACAAAGAGAATGACTCACTTGACTTTTACAGGGGCCTCTCCTGCTTGCAAGCTGCTATCCCCACTGTGATCATATGTAAACCATGAAAAGCAAATGAGCAAAAAGTAAATGGTGCTGGACTTTGAACTTACTCCCTCAAGGCTGTTCATAGCACCTCTCTCCCCATAATGGCATGTAGGTGTGTGATGTGTGACTGATCCATCTGCATCACTGGACTGCAGCTTCAGGCAGAGAAGCAGGGATTGATTGCCAAATGATTCTCATAAAAGACTCACTTCCCAGAAATACTGGTGCATGGAGAAAAAAATAAACAATTGACTGTCATGAAAGTGGTGATGGAGTTGAATGTGTGTGGGGAGGTATGTGTGTATGAGTAAACTAATGAATTAAACACAAGTGGGTTGAATGTTAAACAGGCTAATGTTACAAGAGGAAATGGTGCTGGACCTAACCTTGACCCAGCTGCTTGTTCTTTCCTGCTCTTTCTGTGTCTGGGGGGTCTCTGACATTTTCCTCTTGGCCAAAAGTAGAGAAAAAGGACTTCCAGAAAGAATCATACTATTTCTGAAAACACCAACAACAAAAGAAATACAAGAAGATGTAGTAAGCAAACAGATTCCTCATCTGCCCTTCTCTGACCATGTAAATGGGGGAAACATCAGCAAGTAAAGGACAAATCCCATCTGAATGAGGGTAGGAGACACTAGTGGTGTAGCAATCCTATGGCATTAGACTCTTGCCGAAGACCATACATGATCCATCTTGTTTTGCAAACTGGACTTCTAAGTGTCATGACTCATTTGGTGATGGAATGACCCTTTCAAAGGGGAGGCATCTCAGATACCCTGCATAACAGATATTTACATTATGATTGATCACAGTAGTGATTACAGTTATGACATAGCAAGAAAAATAATTTTATGGTGGAATGTACATGAAGGATTGTACTTCAATGGTCATGGCATTAGGAAGGTTAAAAATAGTAGTTCTGGAGGCTATTAAGTATGACAATATGGGGTTGTGAGTAGCTAACAGTCTCTTTCACTATTGGCATTGCTGAGAATGAGAAGCATAAGACAAAGCACTACTTGCTAAGGAAGCTTGCTAAGTGGCAGAAAGGCTGGAGCCAGAGCTTCAGACTCTGCAGTACAGCAACAAGGAAAGCCAGAGATGGCCATTGCACAATGTTGTGATCCCCTGAACAACAGGCACTTAACAATGGAAGACTGACTTCTCGGACAAACCAATTAATTTCTCTGAGGCTTTGGTGTTCTCGTTCTTTAAGCTCTGCATGTGTGACATGACCTGCTCATGCTCCATCTTGAGCTTTTCATAGAAAAGATTTGGCTGGTGGTAGGACCTGGACCTAGAGGTTAAGGAACTCCATGAATATAGGCCTCAAGTATCACAGGCATTCAGAGTGTGTTCTAGACTACTGTATGTCATGGAATACCACATCCTGTCTCGTAAGTACTGGGAACTTCTGGTATCTATTAAACTTGCTATTGTAGAAACAAGGGGCTGGCTAAAGAAATCTACCCTGACCCTTGAGCCCAGAACTAGGGAAGAAAGACCCAGATTGAGGCAGAAAGAAACACACCATTTGGCTCAGTCAGATCAGAGCCATCTCTGCCCCTGGCCAACTGACTTGAGAAACGAACCAATCACAGAGTAGGACAGTAGAATCCTGGGCCCCAAGTCAACCCCTGGTTATCTCCACCCCCAATATATCCTGTTTAAACTGCCTTGCTTGGTCAGTTTAAAAAAAAAGGGCTGTTCCATCGATCTTGGTAGAGGCAGCTACTCTCCTGGACTCCTCCCTCACAAATAAATTTGTTTCTCAAAAGAGTTTTGGGAGTGATAATCTTCATTCACTGGCATAGAGAAGATCCATGTTGAGATGTCCCTCAGTGGACAGAGAAAGAAGAAGCTGAAAGAGCAGAGCAAGGAGGAGCTGAACAGAAGATAGTTGCTGAGACATCTCTGAGTGGACAGAGCCATAAAGAGCTAAAAAGTGACACTTTTCTCCAGTGCCAGAGGATATTGCTACATTTCTCCAGGGGTTTCCCTTTTTGTAGAGTGAAGTAAAAAAAGCCACAGCATAGGCAAGAGAAGCAGAGCTCAGCTCAGAAGCCCCCTTACGAGGGGACTGAGCAAAGCTCAGCTGTAGCAGCTCTCCAGGAGAAGAGCAGGATTTTTGTATCCTGCAGGGAGATCATCCCCAATCAGTTCCAGGCCTGAATTTCTCAAAAATTCAGAAAATTGTCCTTTCCATGGTCGGGCTGCTTCTTTGCAGTTCCAGCCATCAGAGCTGTGCACAACAGCTCCAGGTCTCTGGGACACCTTCAGGGAAGAGCTGTTGTGAGCAGCTTGAGGTGTCCAGGATACCTCACTCTCCAGGGCTGAACGGTCCCTTGCAGTTTCAGCAATCAGAGGTGTGCTAAACAACTTCAGGTGTCCAGGACACCTTCAGGGC
Organism: Peromyscus eremicus; assembly: GCF_949786415.1. Taxonomy (NCBI): domain Eukaryota; kingdom Metazoa; phylum Chordata; class Mammalia; order Rodentia; family Cricetidae; genus Peromyscus; species Peromyscus eremicus. Next base: position 48,720 of record NW_026734359.1, read on the forward strand.
AGAGCTGCTGTTCTGAGCAGCTCAAGTTGTGTGGAATACCTCGTCCTCCAGGGCTAAACTGTCTCCTTGAAATTCCAGCCATCAGGGCTGTCCTAAGCATATCAAGGTGTTGCCTGACTTCTCAGGTAGTCAGGACACCTTTCCCCATAGTTGTTGCAACAAATTTACTTATATTGTTAGTACCAAAACCCGGGACCAACCCACAGATTTGAAAACAATTCACTTAGACCTATTCCGGCCCTACACCTGTAGAGGCAGGCTGTTTAGATGATGGGAGGTGGAGTTGCATGAGCTCTCTCAGGAGGCTTGCCAAAATAGCTGTCTAAGAATTTCCCTGGTGTCTACTCCACAGGTGTGTACCCTCCAGAGTATGTGAGGATGTTTCTCCTGTCTTCAAAAACAAATTGTCTATGATGGGACCTGTCACAATGGAGACCAAAATAACACCATGAACAGTTTTGAGGATGGGACACAACATCATGACAGATTTATAAACTCCCCAAGGGAATATCTATGTGTCACTAAAGAAAGTACACTGGCGGAACTATAATACTCAAAGTGGTGCTCCCAATTTTCACCAAGGTATCACCTGAGAACTGTGAGATAGAGAACTGCTCATGCCCAACCACAGATCCCTGATTGCATTGACTAGAGGGAGATACATGCACAAACACATAGAAAAATACACAACATATACACATGTATGTGAGAGACAGAGAGACAGAGAAAGAGATACTTAGAGAGACAGAGAAAGAGAGACTGAGTGAAAGTGGGAGAACTCCATCAATTGGATGCTGAACAAATGTACGCAGGCGTGTCCTCTCAGAGGGGAACAAAAGGAGCAGGGATCAGTCTCAGTTCCTGTATCCACACATTTAGATGTGTGACCAGGCCTCTCCAAGTGCTTCTTGGAGAATCAAATGCACAAGGCCTTTTTAAGCAAGTAACAAAAAATTAACTCAAACTCACAGCAACTAACATCTCACACTAGACAGCACTTGATAGATTCTCTTCAAATGCATACTGGGAACTCACATACTACTGCCTCAGTCCATGAGTACTATGACTCATGCCACAGGCTCTGTTTTTGTTTCTTTTTAGAAGAAGCAAAATAGTCTATGTCCTCATGACTTTCCTGTCCACATTTGAGGTTCTGCCTTTGGGAGCAATTCAGAGATATGATTTTGGCCAAGGCATACCCTGACGATGCAGCCTACCAGAAACACAGACCTTATATAAAATCAATTAATGATGACAGAGTGGACCTGAGATTGAAATTACAGGGTTTGAAAGAATGAATACCTATTCTTCATGCTCTCTTCTGTGATAAAGATCAGGCGATCTCACTGCTAATTTCTTTCAATAGTCATTTGCTGTAGCTGACCCGTTAGTCTCTGGACCTTCTGCTTCACCTGCATCTTGGTGAGGAAGGTTTGGTGGGATGGTGGCTCCCTGGTGCTCCTTGTGAGTAGATGAAGATAAATTAACTTGCAATATGACAAGGCAAAGAGGATGGACAGACCCCCGTGAGTCCTAATCAAATGTTTGAGAAAGTTTGTTTACCAACGACTCGGTGACACCCCAAATTATTTTGTTCCATGCTTCAAATGCCCCCTCTGGGGAACTCAGCTGTCTCCCCTATTTGAAGGGAAGGGGTTATCTCAGCTCTCTGGTTCTCTCTGCCCTCATAACACATGCTCCAAGTAACCAAGTAGATAGCCTCTTCAGGCTTATTCACAGCTGCAGACTCAGAATTTATCTTGGCTGCAGAGTCCGCAATCCTGTGGGTTTACAAGTTAGCAGGAAATTGCAATAGTTCATAATCACCCCAGTAATTTAGAGTTTCCCCAAATATCTTGAGAGGTCACTAACTATATATCTATTGATGGAGAAGACATATAAGGGCAGAACATGGTCACCAGACTCAACAAGTCACCTCACTGACAACTCAGGAACACAGAGAAGCTTGGAAGTACCTAAAGCTAGCCATGTTCTGCCTTGAAATGGGCACACCTCATTAATCTCTCCTTCTTTAATGTTGGTCTCATGTTCACTCACCAATGCCTATCCTCCAAAAGGAATGAAAGCCAAGAGTTCCCAGCATAAAGCTTTGATCTTATCATTTCCTGACTTCTGAGGCAAAACAATTAATATCCTGGAATCCTTGAATTTCAAGAGCCATGACAAGCAGGGAAGTTCTGTTGGTTTCCAGAGACTCCAACTTTCTATTCCCCATTACTGGAAGATTCAGCTCAAGCCCACTTCCTCCAGGAAGCTTCCCTTTTCCTGCACAGAACTCACTGCACCATTCTCTCGACCATTTCTTCCTTGATGTTTTACATGGAGGCTGAAGATCAGCTTTCTTCCGTCACTCTCTGTTCTCTCTACCCTCTCCATTCTCTTTCCAATTTAGACTCTTCAGTATGCCATCATGTTCATCAGTAAATGGTGAAGGCACTGAATATACTTCCCAAGGACAGTGGGTGTTGCCACAACATAGTGACATCACAGAGGATGCCAGGGCTCTCCAGGATACAATAGAATGTCTAGGGAAGAGCTGCAGATGTCATGGGAACTGACATTGCTTCCCTGCTAATGAGCTTTCCTTACACTAGAAGTCAAGTTGACCTTTGCAGGAGCCTCTGCTGGGATACAAGGGAAGCTCTTCAGCATCCCCTTCATCCAAAGCCAGAGATCTCTCCCTCATTGATTGAACATCCTCCAGTTCTTTCCCTGTGTAGAACTGAATCTTTATCTCCTACTGAAATTTTATGTACACAAGATAATAATATCATAGAAATTTATATATGCTAAAGTTCATCATAAGTACCTGCAACTGAGGTGCCTGGCCACACTAGTGGAAGCCCATGAACTGTGGACTGGTGGCTGTGGAGCCCCCATGAGACTGGACTAGGTCCTCTGGATACAGAAGATGGTTGTTTGGCTCGAACTGTTTGAGAGGCACCCAGGCAGGGTATAGGGATGTATCCCTGGTCAATGGGCAGGCTTCTGGAACCCAGTGCCTGTGGTGTGACACCTTGAACAGCCTTGGTTTAGTGTGGAGGGTATTGCACCTGCCTAGGCTCAGTGTGCTGGGCTCTGCTGACTGCCCATGGGAGACCTCAATTTGGGGGATATGAGAATGTGGAGTGGCTTGGGAGAGATGGATGGGGGTGGGTAGAGGGAGGAGGGGGCTCTGTGGACAGTATGTGGGGTGAGGAGAAAATTTCTTAACAATGAAAAATGAAGAAAACAAAACGAAACAAAAAAGATGTAAAATAAAAAAAAAGGACCTACATCTCCTTATGTCCTTAGCCACAAGACATTATAGACTTAATGATGACTGAGAAGGACACTTGTTAAACAACTTCCTGGTAAAGAGTCTACAGGAAACAGCTAGGCAGAGTTATGCTAGAGGAAGAGGCTGGTACAGCCTAGGAACAAGTACCCATAGGAGCGCAATATGGTCATGGAGCCCAATGTGACTAAAATCTGTGTCATTGGCATGTGTGTAGTGGGTTTTGTCCTCTCTGTTCAGTAGCTTAAAGTGGTCTGCTATTACTGGGTAGTAAAGATGGCCAGATAGCTAGAGTCTTCCACACAGAACATGAGTTTCCCTTAGAGCAAAGGACATTCAGGAAAATCCTTTGCAAGCCCCTTCATAGTTAGCAACATAGACACTTGGGTTCCACTGGACACTCTAGATCAATGGTTATTTTTTTCCAATTCTTTGACCCTTTAAATCTTTAAATAGCATGAACAGTAGTTCCTCGTGTTGTGGTGAGCCCTAAACATAACTGTTTCATTGTTTCTCAACTTTACTTTTGCTACTGTTTTTTTAAAAGATTTATTTATTTATTATGTATACAGTATTCTGTCTGCACATATCCCTGCAGGCCAGAAGAGGGCACCGGATATCATTACAGATGGTTGTGAGCCACCATGTAGTTGCTGGGAATAGAACTCAGGATCTTTGGAAGAGCAAGCAGTGCTTTTATCCTCTGAGCCATCTCTCTAGTCCTAATTTTGCTACTGTTATGAATTGTAATTCAAATATTTGATGTGCAGTATATCTGATATGCGACCCCCAATGGGGTGGTGACCCACACAGGTTGAGAACCACAGCTCTGAATGCAGGCAGAAATCTCCTCAAATCCTTTCAGTGATGCTGGGGCTATGTAATTCTTAGTTTTGAGACATGCTTTCTCTGTGTAGCTGTGGAGCCATTCCTGGAATTCACTTTGGAGACCAGGCTGGCCTTGAACTCACAGAGATCCATCTACATCTGCCTCCCAAGTGCTGGGATTAAAGGTGTGCACCACCACCTCCTGGCGATTCTTAGTTTTTATTATCACACTGAATCAAACTAGTAACCAGGGAAGAGGGACCCTCAATGTGGAATTATACAGATCAGATTTACTTTGAGCAGGTCTCTGTGAGATTTTATTGTTAATTGAGATAAGAGTCCCTAAAATGGGCAGAATCATTTCATTGTCTGCAACCTGTACTGTGTACATATGAAAAAGCTAGAGCATAAGCATAAGCAAACAGGCAGCATGGGTACATTTGTTTATCTCTGCTCTTGTCTGTAGATGTGATATGATTAGCTGAGTTCCTATCTTGATTTTCCAAAAATGGATCTATTACCTGGAATTGTGGGCTATGATCAATTCTTCCCATTCTAAGTTGCTGTACCTGATAACTAAGTGTAATAAAGATGTTAAGAAAGTACTCTATGACAGTGGGGTTTTCACAAGTCAGTGAGATGTGTGTTTCATGAAATGCTCAACAGCACCATATCTGTTTCAGAAGAAGAGATCCTAATTCCTCCTGAACCCAACCTGTGTTTCCCTGTCACAGTTTTACAAAGACACAGAGACACCCATAGACTCACAAACCACTTCACCCTGTCAACAAATGTCCCCTGATATTGTCTTCCCATATTAAGTACCATGCTAAATTCTTCTAATGTGTTATATACAAGCTTCACTTCAATGAATGTATTTTTCTTTGAATTTCCTGACCATTAAATTTTTCAGATATGGGAAATTGTGTTTGAATTCACAGCCTTGACTATGAATTTCAATATTATGCTATGTCCTTCCTTAAAGGTCAGAAGAAGCTCCATAAACCTGAGAGCAAAGTAGCACCTTAAATTCCAGGTATGTGGGGGTGTAAGTAGTGACAGGCAATGTGTCCAGTAGTTACCTTCGGTTGGAGATGGATGACACAGCCTAGGCCTGATGTATACACATCCCTGTGAAAACTTCTCAGTATCCCTCTAACTACTGTGCCTCTTCATTAAGGTTTCTGCAAACAGATCTTTGACAAATTTCCTCCTTCAAAGGTAAATAGACCTTATCAGATGTGAAAAGTCACTTTGATTTTGTCCTTCTCCTCCTAGGGCCTGTAACAGGCCCTTTTGAGCTACATCAAAGGCTATCCAACAAGTATAAGGTCTGAAATAACCACAGGTACAGGTTTAGAATGCAGGTCTGAGGAATAGAGTGCAAAACAAGGGCAGGACAGCAGGCACACCCAGGAAATTCTTGGTTATGTCTTTGGCAGTTTAGCCTCTCTGCATGTCAGTTTCTTCTACCTAGAGAAAGATGGGTTGGGATACACCATGGAGATGATTGCTGTCTCAAGGCATGACTTATAAAATCACTTCCTTCATAAGTGGGACTTGGTTTGTTTGTTTGTTTGCATGTTTTTTGGGGGATGGGGGTGATAAGCTAGCATTTATATGAGCTAAGCTGCTTATCTCTTTCTAGTGAACATCTTTTTCTGGGAACAGAATAATCAGATCTTAAACTTACAAAAATGCAGAAAATGATGCTTTAGAGCAGGGACTCACTTGACTTGGCTGAAAAAAATTACCACTTCACTTCATGACTGTTACCAAATATTGTGTGTGGCTCCTGTCCTTTGTCATTTGGAAAGAGTCACAAGCTAGCTATTCTATATTGATTAAGCACTTTTCAGATGCTAAAAGCAAAGAATATGGAGAGCGAAGTTAGAAAGAAACATGTTTGATCCTAAATATAGTGCTGTGTTTGCCTGTTCCAATCTCAGAATTCTAATCCTTATCTGGCTAATCTAACAACAAATAAATGACACCTGTGTCCATTGGTGTATTTTAATAGAAGCACATAAATGATTTTGATGACTTATTAGAACTCTTGTAGTATATATGAAGTCCAGCGATTAATATTTTCTTCTCTCTGCTATTCTTATTTAGAAGGTTTGTTTGTTTGAGTGAAAGTGAACCACCCCAATTTAAATGGGGGGAATTTTTTTAAATAAACTACTGTAACAGAATATGTTTGAGAGTTGTAAAAGTTTCTTCACTGAAAAAAATCAGAATTTAAGAAGATCCTGTTACATGCTGGAGGCAAATGTCAGAGTAAGCAAATCTTGCAAAAACAATTTTTTTTCTTTTAGCACTTTGATGGGAGAAGCACTTCATTTTTTAATATTATAATTAATTTAATTTTACATATCAGCCATGTATTCCCCTGTCCTCCCTCCTCCGGGTCCCCCCCTCGCACTCCCCCCTATCAACTCCCCATTCCCATCTCCTCCAAGGCAAGGACTCCCCTGGGGATTCAGCTCAGCCTGGTAGATTCAATTGAGGCAGGTCCAGTCCCCTCCTCCCTTCATCTAGGCTGAGCAAAGTGTCCCAGCATAGGCCCCAGGTTCCAAAAAACCCAGCTCATGCACTAAGGACAGGTTCCAGTCCCAATGCCTGGGGGCCTCCTAAATAGTTCAAGCTAATCAACTGTCTCACTTATCCAGAGGGCCTGATCCAGTTGGGGGCTCCTCAGCAATTGGTTCATAGCTCATGTGTTTCCATTAGTTTGTCTATTTGTCCCTGTGCTTTTTCCAATCATGGTCTTAATATCTCTCGCTCACATAATCCCTCTTCTCTCTCACTGATTGGACTTTTGGAGCTCCATCTGGGGCCTGGCCAAGGATCTCTGTATCTGCTTCCATCAATGATTGGAGGAGAGTTCTAGCATGACAGTTAGGGTGTTTTGCCATCGTATCACCAGAGCAGGTCAGTTTGGGCTTCTCTTGACCATTGCTAGTAGACTATTGTTGAGGTATCTTTGAGGATTTCTGGGGACCTCTCTACCACTTTGGTTCTTCCTATTCCCATGGGGTCATCATTTATTATGGTCTCTTTTTCCTTGTTCTCCCTCTCTGGTCCTGATCCAGCTGGGACCTCTTGCTTCCTTAGCTCTTTTTTCCCCGACACTTGTCCTTCATTACCCCCCCTCACTGCCAGTTTGCTCATGTAGACCTCATCCATTTCTCTGTTGTTGGATGATCCCTGTGTCTTTCTTAGGGTCCTGTTTTCTAGGTAGCCTCCCTGGAGTTGTTAGTAGCAGTCTAGTCATCCTTCGTTTTACATCTATTATCCTCCTATGAGTGAGTACATAACATGTTTGTCTTTCTGAGTCTGGGTTACCTCACTCAGGATGATTTTTTTCTAGATCCATCCATTTGCGTGCAAACCTCATGATGTCATAGTTTTTCTCTGCTGAGTAGTACTCCACTGTGTATATATACCACATTTTATTTATCCATTCTTCAGTTGAAGGGCATCTAGGTTGTTTCCAGGTTCTGGCTATTATAAACAATACTGTTATGAACATAGCTGAGCATGTGCCCTAGGGGTATGATTGAACATTCCTTGGGTGTATGCCAAAAAGTGGTATAGCTGTGTTTTAGGCGAGGTTGATTCTTAATTTTCTAAGAAACCGTCTTATTGATTTCCAAAGTGGAAAAGTACAATATTGCATTCCCACCAACAGTGGAGGAGAGTTTCCCTTGCTCCACATCCTCTCCAGCATAAGCGGTTTTCAATGATTTTGATCTTAGCCATTCTGACAGGTGTAAGGTGGTATCTCACAGTCCTTTTGATTTGCATTCCCCTGATGATTAGGGATGTGAGCAAATCCTTAAATGTGCTTCAGCCATTTGAGTTTCCTCTGTTGAGAATTCTCTGTTTATCTCTATAGACCATTTCTTAATTAGACTGTTGGGCATTTTGATGTCTAATTATTTGAGTTCCTTATATAATCTGGATATCAGCCCTCTGTCAGATGTGGGGTTGGTGAAGATCTTTTCCCATTCTGTAGGTTGTTGCTTTGTCATGTTGACTGTGTCCTTTGCTCTACAAAAGCTTCTCTGGTTTAAGAGGTCCCATTGATTGATTGTTTCTCTCAGTGACAGTGATACTGGTGTTATATTTAGGAAGTGATCTCTTATGCCAATGTGTTCAAGACTACTTCCTACTTTCTCTTCTATCAGGTTCAGAGTAACTGGATTTATGTTCAGTTACATAGATAGATAGATAGATAGATAGATAGATAGATAGATAGATAGATTGATTGATTGATATAAAATGCATACATTAAAGAAAGTTTAGAGAATCAAAACATAACCAAAATATTATGAGAACTTTGATAATAAAATCATCCCTTAATTTTGGCTTTCTTCTGTCCCATATCAGTTGATTCTTCTGACATGATACAGAGATTTTGCATTTTCTTTTTAACAACATGCTTGGCTTTAAAGAAGGAGAGAGTCATTCTCTAACTCCAAAGCCAGCTTTAATTTTTAATTGAATTAGGCCTACATAAACAGCATTTGTGATAATAGAATGTAGGGAAGAGCAGATACAACATTTAGGAAGACATGAATTTTATGTGTGATGAAATACCAATAGGCCAAGTTAATTTAAATGGGATGGTCATGCTGGTTGAGGAATTATCACCTCTTCTAATTAAGAGGTCTGTCTTGCTCAAATCAAACCTTTATCAATTTTGATGGTATTTATAGCTTATCTTCTCTTATAGAAACAAAAGTAAAACCTCATCCCCAATGTAACACATATCCAGGTTTCCATTCTGAGGTCAGCACATCCTTAAAATTTATAGGCTGATTTAACTCTGTAGTTTTTTTCTATTGTCCAATATATCTCCACAGCTATTGTTCTTTTCTCATTATCCCTGAAAAAATACAAAGTTAATAAAGCATTATGTAATCTATTTCTGGGTGGGTTGTTGCTTCTTTTTGTTTATTTGGCATACCCTTTAGAGTTCAATTTGTTATTCCTATGACTGCTTCTCCTGCAGGATTGTATGGTATACATGTAATATGTTTTATATTGTAATAAGCAAAAAACTATTTCATTTTACCAGAGACATAGGCTAGATCATTGTCAGGTATAACTTCCAGTAATTTCTTGATTGAAGAATCAGCCTTTTTGAAACTCAGAGCAGTTGCCCATGGAAATGCTGAGTAGGTATCAATGGTGTGGTGCACATGTTTCAATTTTCAAAATTCTACAAAATAAAACACATTCAGCTGCCAGATTTCATTCCTCTGAGTACCCTTTTGGTTACATCCTGCAGGTAGTAGATTCTGATTGTAAAATGAACAAGTAGGACATTTCCATATAATTTTGTTGCCTTGTTTCCAGGTTATTTAAAAAATCCTTATTTAAAGCCTTACTATTGAAATGATTTTTTTCCGAAACTCTGAGGCCTCCTGTACATTTCCTATCAATAGTTGATCAATCTCCATGTTTTTTTTGTGCTAAAGGGCCTGACAGACTCATATGGTATTAGATGTGAGTTATGTATAAGGGATACTTCCTGTTTCTGATTCTTTCTTGTAAATGAATAAATAACAAAGTTAATTCTGACTCATCCGGGATAAATTCTGCTGTTCAATATGTAGGACCACTTTTTCTGCATACTGAGAGTCAGTAACTATGTTGAGAGGTTCTGAAGAGAGGAAGTAATAAGGCAGGGTGCAGAGGGGAGCCAACTCTCTCTTTTGGCAGAGGATTTCATAGAGCTAAGATGTAGTAGCTTGCTCTCTACGTCTCTAATCTTTCAGTTTTTACCCCAATATCTGGCTCTAGGTTTTTTATTAATAAGACCTTTTAAGATCTGTGTTGTAGGGAAGTGGCTTAACTGTTCCTTGAACCCAAAGAACCTCCAGATAAAGAAGTCTGTAACAATGTTGTATTCTTTGATGATGCTCCCTTGTCTATTGCTTGGCTGTACATAAGCAATGGGCAGAGTGAATACAACAGTATTCAGTGACAGTCCTCCCAAATCTATCCTATGTCTTTTTCTTTCTTGTATGTCTCTGTTTTTTCTATCTGTCTTTTCTTAATCCACACTCCCCTATTCAGGCATTGTTTGACAGGATGGGTGGCACTGACAAGGATCTGAGAAATGTAAAGGTCTGATGACATAAAGGCTTGCATTATATGGGTCTAAAAGTTCCAAATAAGGTCATAAATTTTAACTTCTGTTCCTAGTTTATATCTGTCCCCACAGGTTTGCACTTTGCTGACAGACACATCCAAGCATCAATTGTTAATGACAACCTGCTCCATATGAGTATGAGCCCTGAACTTCATGAAAGCTGATATAAACTAATCCAACTGATGCAAATGCTGTTTCTTCAGCTGCTCAATGAACCAGAGGGTTCTAAATTGCCTCCTTACCTTTGACTAACATTCTAACTTTCCAAGGCCCTGACAATAATGTGCCAATGTCAGCAGGAAGTAACTATAGAAGCCAATACATCACCCTTGTTCAACCTCTCCCCTTGGAAAGTTACATCTAAAGGTAATTTCTTGTCATATGGAACCTGAGATAAAGTAATTACTGATGGTCACCTTTAATCACTCAGGAGGCAGAGCCAGGCAGATTTCTGTGAGTTCAAGGACAGCTTGATACAGAGCAATATTCAAGACAGGTACAAAAACTAAAAAAGAAAAACCCTGTCTTGAAAAATCAATAATAATAATAATAATAATAATAATAATAATAATAATAACTGATGCTCATTCTTATTTCCAAGTTCCTTCTCGATAAGGAAGTCTGTCAGCCATCAAAGGCTTTTGGCCCTTTTGCTTCTGTTAATTGCTGTTGGCTCTTGCATCACTGATGCCTTAACTCAATAATAATTCCTGTCTGGGTACCACTAAACTGATGATGCTAAAGTCCCAATGTCAGCCCTTGGACCAAACCTATGACAAACTTGCAGATCACCACAACCAAATAAAGGGAGGCTCACTTTGTCACTGGTAATGGGAAAATGGTCTCTGTTTAGAACAATGTCTGCATGGCTATTCCCAACTCTGCAACTTCACTTAGACACCAATGGAATCCAGCTTTCTGATCCCACTAGAAGATACCTGATGAGCTATATTTCTGGCTTAAAACCCCTATGTTAATGTTAAGATTTTAAACCACACAAAAGACTCTTGCATCCTGGTCCAAAGAGTCTCCATGATAGTCTCCTACCCTGATGAATAAGTTTTTTTTAACCAATTAGAAACATCTCCAAGATTTGAGATCATGCACTACTCAAGGGGAGAATCAGAGGAGCAAGAAGATGCTATAACAGGCTGATCAATCTTCTCTCAGAGATCAGACCTCAATTTCAGTTTCCTAAGACCTGGCAGGCAGTTTCTGAGGAGAAGCCATGAACAAAGGACAATTAATTACTAGTGTCTCTGACCACAATGACAAGGGAGATAGGACACACCAGGTCTGGGACACTGAGCTAGCCCCTATGGTCAATGCACTAGGCCAGCCATCTTTGACAGAAGATCATTGAAAAAGCCTAGAACTTGTCCAGGCCTGTACCAAATAGGAAAACTATAGCCTGATCAACAAATAACTAGCCCTGGCAAATTAAAAGTTACTATCATGATTGCCACTAGCATAAGTCAATCATATCTAAGATGAGCTGAATTCCTTGGACACTCACCTTCAGCTGTTATTAAAAGGAGTAGACACATCTCTCTCACATTCTTTGCCATCTTGCCTTTGCATAGGATGGCAGGCCCCTGCATCCTGGAAACATTCTTGAGATAATAAGCATTCTTGTTGATTGCATATGTGGATGGTGGTCTTATATGGGACTTCTCCAGGATGCTAACAGAGCTACATCCTCAGCAGATATTTGTTTACTGTGATGGCAGGGATGGAAGTAGGCCCTTAACATGTCCAGTGAGCACCATACCATTGAGTGATGCCAGCCTGACATTCTTCTTTGTAACCTCTGACATTTATGCAAGCTGCCTGATTTGCTTAACACAGCCATGTCCTCAGGGTGACAGTGTCTTCATGGAGTCCTCACTGTTACACAAAGTCCAAGATGGCTGGACACTCAGAATGTTGGTGTCCCGACTGTTGGAAATAGCAAGAAGATCAGGTATGTGTCTTTAATCAAACCTATTTTTTAGCCAGCATGGTGGCACATATCTGTCATCCAAGCACTTGGGAGGCACTAGAATCTTCTGGCCAGCTCAGGAAACACAGTCAGCCGCTGCATCCATGTCCAGCTGCAGCCATAAATCATGCATGCAGACATCCCAAGCCATGGTAGGAAAGCCATATGGCACACCAGAAACCCAGAGAGACACAGGCTGCTCTGATGGGGCATTTGAGCCTGAAGAGACAGGGCAAGGAAGGCAGCAGAAGGTACTGGTTTGCATTGAGGGGTTGGACCCAGGAGTGTTCAGAGGCATGAAGGGTTAGGGTTTGAAAGACCCAGCAGCAAACCAGTGTGACTCAGCCTGGAGTGACCATTAAAGGAGGAAGTAGCTCTGAGTGCAGGGCACAAAGCTGCCAGTGGCCCCATGATCTATGCTGGTGGTGGCTGCTGGATTCAGGATCAGTGCCATGGTGGGTTCTACTATAATCAGAAAGTTCAACACAGTATCTGAAGCACAGCAAATTACCATAGGAGAACAGGCAATGAGAGCAGAGATCTTACAGTGCTTATATGAAGCACAGCTGGGAAATAGTGTGCAGGTGAAAGGGAGCAGCAAGCAGTGTCTGTGGAGCTGGGGCAGCCCAAGAGTTCCTGGAGCCCAGGGGCCATGCAGGGGTTAAGCATAATGGGGCTGTAGAGTCTCCCTGGGCAGGGAGTCCTGTTTTCAAAGACAGGCTCCATTCTGATGAAGACAAAAGGGCTGATCCTATGAGATTAGGGAAAATAGGAATGAGGGAGGGACTGCAGAGTTGGGGGAAGAATGCAACCATGAATGAAGCAGGGCCATCCAAGGGCCATGGGTGAGGCTGTGCTATTGTTGGGTCTTGCTGGCCTCATGTTGGGCCAGACCAGATGGTGACAGGAAGGGATCTTTTTTTTCTCTCCTGATTTAAAGAATAAGATGTCAGGAAATTCAAGATCTCAGCAGTCAGCCAAGATTTTTTAGGGATACACTAGCTGGTTTTATGTCAAGTTGACAAAAGCTAGAGTCACCACCGAAGAAGCAAGCCAGTACGCAGTACCCCTCTATGGACTCTGGATCAGCTCCTGCTTCCTTACCTCTTTGAGTTCCTGTCCTAACTTCCTTCAAGGATAAACAGTGATATAGATGTATAGGCCAAAAACATTTTGCTCCCAAACTTGCTTTTTTCGCTCATTGTGTTTCATCAATGTGATGTGATGGGGAGATACCATGGAATCATATGTGAAAGTCAGAGTATAGCTCTTGGGAGTTGTTTCTCTCCTTCCACTTGCATCCTAGGAATTGAACTGAAGATGTTAGGTTTGATCACAGGTCCTCTACCCAAGAAGCCATACTAATCAAGCCCTCTACCCACTGAGCCATCCCAGTGGCCCTAGCTTTCACTTTCTAGGATATTTCTATCTTTTACTTGATGTTTGCTCCTTTTCCAAGCACCTGCATACAAGAGGCATTCTATCAATGTCTTGTAAACACTAAGTATCCTTTAAAGGTTACTACATGAAATAGCTGCCCTGTGCATACCTGGGGAGATTGAAGGAGCCAGTCTGCAGGTAACAGAAGGGTTGATGCTTTTCCTGTCATTGAGCATGAAGAGCCAGTGGCCCTAGCTCTCCATTGTGTGGTCCTGGTCATGTTCTGTGTTATCATGGTGCAGTATGCATGTTCTAGGGCAAACACTGTGTTGAGTCCAGATTCCGGCAACACGAGAGGAAAACAAAGAACATAATGGAGTCCTTTACTCCTGATGGAACTGTGAGTGAGTGGGGGTAGAGGGTACATGGACAGACACAGCAACATCCAGAAGGACACCATTTGGACCTTTACCAAGTACCTGTGTCCTCCAGGTTTGGGCATAGTCATGAGTCTCAGCATTAGGCAGTCTCCATTATGTGTGCTGGCATCTCATTGGTGAGCCCTTTGGTTTTGGGGGCCTCTATTCTGTTAAGTCTGTCCTCCAGCACCATCCCTTCTGTAACTCAAGAGGCTCCTTAGTGATGAGCACTGAGAGTGGGCATTTGGTGGAGGTCACAAGCACATCTGGCATGGGAGATTTTGCTATCCCAACCAGAATGGTGTAAAATGTACACCTTTGGTGGTGTTCATTTCTGGAACTTCCTGTATGATATTTTCAGCTGCAATGCTTAGAAAGAATAGGGAACACATATTCAGGTTAGAGAGTGTCCTGGAGAGACCAGTCAGCTGCAAGTGTATTCCTGTGGTGACACCTCACCCCTGGAGCATAGGCTTTCTTGTTGTATGGCAAAGTTAGGGCTCACTGCTGAGCACAGGCAAGATCATCCCCTGCTCAAATCTTGGTTTATGATAATCCAAATGTTATGTTTGCCTCTGCCTAGACTGTGCCTTGGGGAGGGTGGTGTTGTGACTGGATGTCCGCCTTGAGGAAAAACATTTTCACATCACTCAGCAGACAGCTTCCCAAAGGTGATTATCTTTGATTCTATTCATGTTGCTGATGCTGCCTTGAAGGCTTGGCTGGCAGGAGTTTTGGGTCTGGTGCATCAACAAAACCCTGCAGCTGAGTTTCATCCAGGCCCCAGCTGGTGGACCCTAGATCTGACTGGATTCTTGAGTGTCTATGTTGTCATGATAACGCCTGCAGCTTTCTCCTGAGTCTGAATGGATTTCAGATGGTGTGGCCCAGGGAGGTGCCCTCTGACTGGTTGAGGATTCTTGGAGGATCTGATCTATCTCCATATCCTGAGTGAGTAAAGTCACTTCCAGTTGAGCAGCATTTCCGATAATGAGGCACTGAGCACCTGGATCTGAAATTCAGTGTTCTCAAACTCCAGATTTCAGGTTTTGGATTAAGGGTGCTGAGCCTGTAATGTGTTTCCATTTCTCCCAGAAGCTGCCTCATAGGGACCCATGTTTTGCTGCAACCAAACCTACCTAGTGGTTATTCAAACTGTCACACCATTTCCCATTTCCCTCAGGCACACTGGGGCAGTCCTCTTGGTCAGGTGCTCCAGTTTCTCCTCTAATTTCAATTGCCACATCAGTTGATTGTGGCCATTGCCCTCTACTCATTGCTTGTCTTGTGTGTGTGTGTGTGTGTGTGTGTTTGTGTGTGTGTGTGTGTGTGTTTGATACACAGGCGTGACCATGCCAGATTGTATAACTCTATGTGCAAATGTGGATACCAGAGAGAAATAACATGTATCTTCATTTCGTGACAGGGTTTCACTGAACTACATGCTCTCAGCATACTTTTATGTCCTTCATCTCTTCCTGGGGTTAGAGGCTTCCATGACATTCTGCCCCGCCTGCAGGGCTTCACCGGGTTCTTGTCCACCCTAAGGATGGAATGTAGAGACAGAAGATACAAGGAAATACACCAAGTCTAGATTCTGATCAAGGTGCAACTTTATTTTTCTCCAAGAGGGTTTATATAGTTTCTGCAGGGTGGGGGGAGCAAGAAGCTGTCATCTGCATAAGGTGGGGCAAGATAACAGGATGTTTGTATAGGATGTTTACAGGGTGAAAGGGTCAAGGGCTCTGCCTCAATGTTCTGTTGCTAGGAAACCTGACTGTAAGATGATCTAGTTCCCTGTCTTATGGGGGTCTGTATTTTTCTACTAACTAGAGATTCTATCCTTGTCCTTGACATCTCCCCCTTCTTAGTAATAAATCTAAGTGTCAACATAAACCAGGTTCAAATGGTCTAAAAGGAGGGCTCTGAAAGAGGCTTTGCATGGAGGATTACAGAGGCCCTATCCCTCTAAAGGTTGTGAAAAAAGGTCCGAGAGGCAATGTCTTTCCAGACTCAAGCACCACAGGCATCCCCATAGTGCAGGAATCAATGGACCGTGCAGTTTTTTGAGGGAGCGGAAATGGGTAAGTGCAAGGCTGTTACTGCACAACCGCTATGCAACAGGACATATAATCCAGGCTCTCGGGATTTTGGGGTACCATGGTCCCCAGCCTGTGCAGTCTCACCTGCACTCCAATCATGCCTTGAGCAAGCCTTTTTCCCACACACAGGTGCAGCCTCCCCCGAGTGAAGGGGTCTGTGTGGGGCATCTCTCATCAGGGGAAATTTCAACCCTGGAGTCCTGCATATCAAAGCAGTGGTAATGAACCTGGATCTGCCTGGCCAGCAGATCTGTTATTTGGCTTGGGATGAACCGAGTGAGCCAGGAAAGTGCTCATGGCCCAAAGGCAAGGACCAGGAGCAGGCCTACAACAGGTCCTAGGAGGGAGGAAAGAAGGGTTGTTAGCTAAGGGAAGTTGGAAAACCAATTCTGAAACCATCCAAGCTCTTATTCTCCTTTTCTTTTTCTCTTTTTCTAGTCCTTTTCTAACCTACCATACTGACTACCCCGATGTGGTCTGTAAAGAAGCAACATTCCTCTCTGAGCCCAGTACAAAGGCCACCCTGTTGTAGAAAGAGGAGATCCAGGCCTCTCCTGTTCTGTAAAACTACCTCAGCTAGGGAGGAAAGGGATGACTCAAGGGCAGAAATTCCCTCTTCAAATTTGGGCAATATCCTTGTCTATGGACAGTCAAAGCTCAGATTAATGTTGGTTGGACAGGACCAGAGAGGCAATTCCTGTGCCTGTTCCCGTTGCTCCAACCCCCAGAAGGACTGCTAAGGTGATGGCAGTAACAGGCTCCCGTCAAGGCAGTCGTCTCAGCGTGGCTGCTCTTACTAGAGATCTAGGAATTGATCTGAGGAATAATAGGATTGTCTAGGTGGAAGGGACCTAAGTGCCCTGAGTGGCATCTCTGGTGCTACCCTGTTTGCTGTGCTACCTGCCAGCCACAGGCTGTGTCAAGCTGGCCCAACATGGCTATGACCTCCTGTGACACCAAGGCCAGCAAGTCCGACAAGCCTTTCTGACACCTTGGATGAAAATTCAGCACTGCCCTTGGAAACATGACCCCTGCTATCAGACTGGATTTGTGACAAGCAGTGTCCCTACTCAGCCCAGAACGTGATTGACTATGGGACTTGTATACTGTGTGAAAGGTCTCAAACACAGTTTGCTGTAAAGTTCCCACTGTCCCCCCCCCCAGGAACTCTGAGCAGAGTGATAACAGAGCTAAAGGGCTGGTGGGTGTTGCTGTGGGTGAGGACAACAGCCTGGAGGGCTTGCCAGAGGGACAACATTTGAAACAGAATTAGTTTCCTCAGGAGAGGGGCTATCTCTCCTGGGCAGATCAGGTATATTTACAGCTCTAACCAGGCATTCTGATAACCATCTGGGAGCAGAGTGTATCTGGTCAAGAATGCAGGCCGAACCTCATCCCCAAATAAGGACCAGGTCGGGGCCCTTCCAATGCCCCGTGAGGGGATCTTGCCACATGGCTAGTGGCCGGGTGGCATCTGAAGAAGGGTGCCAGTGCCTGTCAGCGGCAGAGTGCCCTGCAGCATCTAAGGTGAGGAAGTTGAGAACAAACAGAGCATGGCTCAATTGATCTCTGGGGGAGGTAAAATGAAGGTTAGAAGACTTGAGGCGAGCCAACCAGGTCTTTAGGGTCTGGTGGGCTCGTTCTATTATGCCCTGTCCCTGGGGATTGTAAGGTATCACTGTGGTATGAATAATTTGTAGACTATCACAAAATTTTTTGAAGCCTGTGCTGGTATAAGCAGGGCCATTGTCTGTCTTTATCTTAGCTGGTTTTCCCAAGACAGAAAAGGCAAGAATCAGGTGAGAAAGAACATCCTTTGTGGCTTCCCCAGCATGAGGAGAGGCAAAGATAAAGCCACTAAAGGTATCTATAGAGACATGAATAAATTTTTGTTCGCCGAATTCAGGGCAATGAGTAACATCTGTCTGCCAGATTTGGTTGGGAAGGAGGCCTCGAGGGTTGACTCCCAAGTGTGGGGCAGGGTGAGAAACAACACAAGAGGGACATTGTTTGACAATTTCTCGGGCCTGTTGTTTATAGATCTTAAAAAGAAGACAGAGGGTCTGAGAATTTAAATGGTGGATCTTATGGGCAGTTTGGGCCTGTAGGACTGAGCCAACCATGACAGGGAAAGTTAGCCTGGTGGCGGCATCTGCCTGTGCATTGCCATCAGTTAACGGTCCAGGAAGATCACTATGGGCTCTAATATGGCCTATAAAAAGTGGGTGTTGGCAAGTCAGGACAAGCTGTTGAATCTGGGAGAAAAGTGGGGTGGCATTAGAGGTAGGCCTTATGACTGGAGAGTTTTCTAACAAGGGGATGGAAAAGGCAATATAGGCACTATCTGTATAGATATTAATAGGTTGATCAGAATAGGTCTGAAAAACCTTTAAAATTGCTGAAAGTTCAACCAACTGCGCTGACCGCAAAGGCGTTAGGAAGGAGGTAGGGTGGCCTTGGGCCACAAAGGCTGCAACACCATTAGCGGAACCATAAAAGGAGTGACAGTCCCTTGGTTTCCTTCCTCGTCCTTCCAGGAAAGTGTCCTCGAACTAATTAAAGGATTATTAGACTGACAGATTCCTTTTAAATCAGTGTGGGATGGAACCAGTGGCCAAGCGGACGGCCAGTGAGACTGAGAAATGACTGGGGTGTCTGCCCCTGTATCCAAGATACTCTGAAACTTCTTTCCCTCTATAGTAAGGGTGAGAGTAGGCTGATCCTGAGTAACAGGATGGACCCAGTAGGCATCCGAGGAGCCCAATCCAGCTGACCCCCGAGGGGTGTTTGTAATTGAGGGATTATCACAGTCAGAGGAGGGTAGAGGAACTAGCTGTGCCAAGCGCGTACCTTGAGGAATCGTGACCATGCCGTTTACAGCAGTGGCCAGAATCTTAATTTCACCTGTGAAATCACTATCTATTATGCCAGGGTAGACCTGGACCCCACGGAGGGCCACAGAAGCACGGCCAAGGACAAGCGCACAAACATTAGGAGGTAAGGGCCCTGTCACCTCTGTAGGGATGACCTGATCTCCTTCAAGGGAGTTTAATACTGTTTCGGTGGCGGCGGCAGCACACAAGTCCAATCTGGCACTGCCTGGAGTTGCTCTCTGGAAGGAGGAGAATGGAACTGAGGCGGGAGAATTTGTTGAGGCTGGGGAAGCAGGAGGTGAGCAGACCTCAAGGCCCCAGGGTGTGCTCTTGGAGGCACTGGGGCCAGGGGCTGGCCCCTTTGGAAGTTTCCTGGCACCTGCAGAGGAAGGGGCTGACCTAGATAATTGACTTTTGACCTGCATTCTGTAGCCCAATGACGGCCCTTGTTGCAGCAGGAGCAGAGAGTGGAAGGCAGGGCCCTCATAGAGGCGGCCTCCTGAGCCAGCTGGGCTAAGGGCGGGAGGCTGTGACCTTTCTGGGGACATTCCCTAGTGAAATGTCCTGGTTGTTTACAGAAATAACAGGTGCGGGCTCCAGGCTGTTGTGAAGCCCTGAGGGCAGCACCTAAAGCTAATCCCATGGCATGGGCGGCGCCAACACCTGAACAGAGTCTCACATATTCAGACAGGTCCGCTCTGTTTTTATGAGGGCAGAGGACTTCCTGGCAGGCAGGGTTTGCAATTTCAAAGGCCAAGTGTTTAACAAAGGTGCTTTCGTGTTTCTTCCACCCAAAAAGTCTCTCAGCTGCATCATTTAAGCAAGAGACAAATTCACTAAAAGGTTCATCAGGGCCCTGAGGAGTCTTTGCTAATGAGGTGGTAGCTGTGCCCTTTTGGGGCAGGTGTTTCCAGGCCAGGACCCCTGCGTTTTGAATCTGGGCCAGGAGGCCAGGAGAAAATTTTGCCTGTGCTGCGTTTGTATCGTAAGGGGGGTTGCTGAGGAGTTTCTTTAACGTCCAAGTTTTTGAGGACGGCTGTTCAATATTTTTTTGAGCAACTTCTTGACAATTTTCTGTGAATTCTATTTTCCAGAGGACAAAGTCACCCCCAGAAAGAGCCACATGGGTAAGAAAATACCAGTCATCAGGGGTCAACCAATGTTCACTCTGGTTTTCCACTAAGGCTAATGTAAAAGGAGCGGTAGGACCATACTGAGCACAGGCGGATATCAGCTTTTCAAAAGGCGGAAATTTAATTTGTGATAAATCTGTCCTGGCGGGGGGGTGTCCTCTGGTGAAGGCTTCTTCTCCTCCTCCTTCCCCTACTCCCCCTCCTCATTTTGATCTTCCAAACCCCGAGGGGCTGCTCTGGGCGGCCGCCTCGGATGAGTCCCCAGATGTCTGGCTTCTGGTAACAGAAAATGCCAGGACAGGCTGAGGCTTACTCTTCTATTTACTAGAATTTTGAGATGGTTTTAGCAGATACAAGGAACTAGGGTAAAGAAAAAAGACCTTAAAGCATTTGTTGATTATTAATGACATTCTCAGTGTCTATAAATATTACCCTGACATACAAAAGCTTATTAATATAGGAGAAAAAATCTCCAAAGAAGCCTTTCGCTCTCCCTCTACCTGCCCTAAGACCACCGAGTGCTTTCTGGCCCGCCATCAGTCTGTCTCTTAGTTCATGACCTGAGCTCTATGGAAGAGGGGATGCTCACAACTTTTATACCTAGAAATCCCCAGGAGTCCGCTCCTGCCCATCCTCATCCCTCTGTTAATTTGACCTCTATCTCCCCTCTAGACCCCACCAAGGAGGCTTCCCTAGAGAAAGGGGTGGCCCGTTACCATAATCCAGACTGGCCCCCCTGCAAAAATCTCCCCTTAACACAGGAGTCCTTGGGCCTTTTTATACCACCTCAAAAATCTCCAGCAGTTCCCCCTTCTGCAATGGCCCCTCCCTATGTTTCTGTGTCTTCCCATTTTTGCGGGCCTATTCTTGATGAGTTGGCTCCCCCTGTCCCAGATCTCGGCTCACTGGGACAGGCCCTCCAGGCTTGTAGGGAACATGTTGAGCTTTTAAGGGAATTGAAAACTCTTGACAAAGAATTTAAAGATCTTGCCCAAGAATATGAGGAGATTGATCAACTATTGATAAGAAATATACAGGAGGCCTCAGAGTTTCATAAAAAAATCATGTCAATAATGAGGTTTTAAAAAAGGATTTTTCCATAACCTGGAAACAAGCTAAGGAAATTATATGGAAATATCCTACTTGTTCATTTTACAGTCAGACTCCACTACCCAAAGGATGCAACCCAAAGGGCACTCAGAGGAATTAAATCTGGCAGATGGATGCATTTCATTTTGTAGAATTTGGAAAATTGAAACATGTACATCACTCCAGTGATACCTACTCAAGATTTCCATGAGCAACTGCTCTGAGTTTCAAAAAGGTTGATTCTGTAATCTAGAAATTGCTAGAAGTTATGGCCATCATGGGTATACCTATATATGTTAAACCTAACAATATCTAGCCTATGTCTCTGGTAAAATGAAACAGTTTTTTGCTTATTACAATATAAAACATATTACAGGAATACCACACAATGCTACAGGAGAAACAGTCATAGAAACATGAAATTGAACTCTAAAGAGTATGCTAAATAAACAAAAAGGAGAAACAAAATCCCATAGAAATAGATTACATAATGTTTTATTTATTTTTTATTTATTTATTTATTTTTATTTTTTGAGACAGGGTTTATCTGTGTAGCTTTGTGCCTTTTCCTGCATCTCGCTCTGTAGACCAGGCTGTCCTTGAACTCACAAATATCCACCTGCCTCTGCCTCCCCAGTGCTGGGATTAAAGGTGTGCGCCACCACCACCCAGCCACATAATGCTTATTAACTTTGTATTTTCTCAATGCTATTGAGAAAGGAACAATAGCTGTGGAGAGACTTTGGATAATAGAAATAAAACTACAGAGTTAAATCAGCCTGTATATTTTAAGGATGTGCTGACCTCAGAATGCAAACCAGGATATGTGTTACATTAGGGAAGAGGTTTTGCTTTTGTTCCTATCAGAGAAGGTAAGCTATAAATACCATCAAAATTGATAAAGGGCTGGGCGGTGGTGGCGGCGCATGCCTTTAATCCCAGCACTCGGGAGGCAGAGCCAGGCAGATCTTTGTGAGTTCAAGGCCAGCCAGGTCTACAGAGCGAGATTCAGGAAAGGCACAAAACTAAACAGAGAAACCTGTCTTGAAAAAAAAAACAACAACAAAAAAAAACTATGGGCTTGGGGATTTAACTCAGTGGTAGAGTGCTTGCCTAGCATGCACAATTCCCTGGCTTTGATCATCAGCTCCAGAAAAAAAAATTGATAAAAGTCTGATTTGAACAAGACAGACCTCTTAATTAGAAGAAGTAATAGTTCCTCAACCAGCATGACCATCCAATTTAAAGTAAATTGGCCTGTTGGTATTACATCACACATTAACTTCATAAGTCTTCCTAAATGTTTGTTTTTGCTCTTCTCTACAAACACTTATCACAAATGGTGTTTATGTAGTCCCAGATCAATTAAAAATTAAAGCTGGCTTTGGAGTTGGATAATGACTCTCTCCTTCTTTAAAGCCAAGGATGTTGTTAAAAAGAAAATGCATAATCTCTGTATCATGTCAGAAGAATCAACTGATATGGGGCAGAAGAAAGCCAAAATTAAGGGATGATTCTATTGCCACTGTTCTCATAATACTTTGATGCTATTTTGATTCTTTAAACTTTCCTTAAAGTGTGAATTTTATATCAAAATTTATATATATATAAATTTGTAACTCAACATAAATCCAGTTACTCTGATCCTGATAGAAGAGAAAGTAGGAGGTAGTCTTGAACGCATTTGCATATGAGATCACATCCTAAATATAACACCAGTATCACAGTCACTGAGAGAAATAATCAATCAATGGGACCTCTTATACCAGAGAAGCTTTTGTAGAGAAAAAGACACAGTCAACAAGACAAAGTGACAGCCTACAGAATGGGAAAAGATCTACCAACCCCACATCTGACAGAGGGCTGATATCCAGAATATATAAGGAACTCAAGAAATTAGACATCAAAATATCCAACAGTCCAATTAAGAAATGGGCTATAGAGCTAAACAGAGAATTCTCAACAGAGGAAGCTCAAATGGCTGAAAGACATTTAAGGAATTGCTCAACCTCCCTAATCACCAGGGAAATGCAAATCAAAAGGACTGTGAGATACCACCTTACACCCATCAGAATGGCTAAGATCAAAAACACTGGAGAGGATGTGGAGCAAGGGAAACACTCCTACATTGTTGGTGGAAATGCAAGCTTGTACTTTTCCACTTTGGAAATGAATATGGCGATTTCTTAGAAAATTGGGAATCAATCTCCCCCAAACACAGCTATATCACTCTTGGGCATATACCCAAGGAATGCTCAATCATACCACAAGGGCACATGCTCAGCTATGTTCATAGCATTATTATTTGTAATAGCCAGAACCTGGAAACAACCTAGATGCCCTTCAACTGAAGAATGGATAAATAAAATGTGGTACATATACACAATGGAGTACTACTCAACAGAGAAAAACAATGACATCATGAGGTTTGCAGGCAAATGGATGGATTTAGAAAAAAAATCACCCTGAGTGAGGTAACCCATACTCAGAAAGACAAACTTGGTATGTATTCACTCATAGAAGGACAATAGATGTAAAACGAAGGATGACTAGAGTGCTACTCACAACTCCAGGGAGGCTAGCTAGAAAACAGGACCCTAAGAAAGACACAAGGATCACCCAACAACAGAGAAATGAATGAGGTCTACATGAGCAAACTGAACATGAGGGGAGTTTATGAAGGGCAAGTGTCATGAGAAAGAAAGCTTAGGGGAGCAGGAGGTCCCAGCTTGATCAGGAACAGAGAGGGAGAACAAGGAAAAAGAGACCAAGATAAATGAAGACCCCATGGGAATAGGAAGAAGAAAAGTGCTAGAGAAGTCCCCAGAAATCAACAAGGATACCTCCACAATAGACTATTGGCAATGGTCAAGAGAAAGCCCAAACTGACCTTCTCTGGTGATCAGATGGGTAAACACCCTAACTGTCATGCTAGAACTCTCCTCCAATGACTGATGGAGGCAGATGCAGAGATCCACGGCCAGACCCCAGGTGGAGCTCCAGGATTCCAATTAGTGAGAGAGAAGAGGGATTGTATGAGCAAGAGATATTGAGAACATCATTGGAAAAAGCACAGGGACAAATAGCCAAACTAGTGGAAACACATGAGCTATGAACCAATAGCTGAGGAGCCCCCAACTGGATTGGGCCCTCTGGATAAGTGAGGCAGTTGATTAGCTTGAACTATTTAGGAGGCCCCCAGGCAGTGGGACCAGAACCTGTCCTTAGTGCATGAAATGGATTTTTGGAGCCCAGAGATTTGCTCAGCATGGGTGAAGGGAGGAGGGGACTGGACCTGCCTCCATTGAATCTACCAGGCTGAGCTGAATCCTCAGGGGAGTCCTTGAACTGGAGCAGATGGGAATTGGGGGTGGATTAGGGCAAGAGCGGGGGGGGGGACCCATAGAAGGGAGGACAGGGGAATACATGGCTGATACATAAAATTAAATTAATTATAAAATTAAAGAAAATGAAGTGCTTCTTCCATCAAAGTGCTAAAAGAAAAAAAATCTGTTTTTGCAAGCTTTGCTGACTCTGATGTCTGCCCCCAGCATGTAACAGGATCCTCTTAAATTCTGATTTTTTTCAGTGGAAAAACTTTTACAACTCCCAAACATATTCTGTTACAGTAGTTTACTTAAAAATTTTTCTCCAATTTAAATTGGGGCGGTTCACTTCCACTCAAACTAACAAATGTTCCAAATAAGAATAGCAAGACAAAGAAGAAATTATTAATAGCTGGACTCAACACATACTACATGAGTTATAGTAAGTCGCCAAAATCATTTATGTACTTTTATTAAAATACAACAATGGGCACAGGTGGCATTTATTTGTTATTAGATTAGCCAGATAAGGATTAGAATTCTGAGATTGGAACAGGCAAACACAACTCCATATTTAGGATCAAACACGTTGATTTCTACCTTCCCTCTCCATCTTTTTTACTTTTAGCATCTGAAAGTGGCTAATCAATAAAGAATAGCTAGCTGGTGAGTCTTTCCAAATGGCAAAGGACAGGAGCCACGCACAATATTTGGTAATGGTCATGAAGAGAAGTGTCAATTTTTTTCAACCAATTGAAGTGATTCTCTGCTCTAAAGCATAATTTTCAGCATTTTTGTAAGTTTAGTATCTGATTCCTTTGTTCCCAGAAAGAGATGTTCTCCAGAAACAGATGTGCAGCTTAGGTTATATAAATGCTAGCTTGTAACCCCACACACAAAAAGAAACAAGAAAAAAAAACAAAGTCTCTCTTATGAAGGAAGTGATTTTGTAAGTCATGCCTTGTGACAGCACTCATCTCCATGGTGTATCCCAACCCATCTTTCTCCAGGTAGAAGAAACTGACATGCAGAGAGGCTAAACTGCCAAAGACATAACCAAGAATTTCCTGGGTGTGCCTGCTGTCCTGTTCTTGTTTTGCACCCTGTTCCTCAGACCTGCATTCTAAGCTTTACCTGTGGCTATTTCAGACCTTATTCTCCTTGGATAACCTTTCATGTAGCTCAAAAGGGCCTGTTTCATGTCCTAGGAGGAGAAGGAAAAAAAAATCAAAGTGACTTTTCACATCTGATCAGGTCTACTTACTTATGAAGGAGGAAATTTTTCAAATATTTGTTTACCAAAACCTTGATGAAGAGGCACAGCAGTTAGAGGGATACCGAGAAGTTTTCACAGGGATCTATGTACAGCCCTAGAGTTAATCTCCAACCTAAGTTATCTAGTGGACACAATCCAAGTCATTACTTATACCCCCTCATACCGGGAATTTAAGGAGATACTTTGCTCTTAGCTTTAAGAAGCTTCTTCTGACTTCCAAAGAAGCACATAGCACAAGATTGAAATTCACAGTCAAGGCAGTGAATTCAGACCCAATTCCCCAAATCTGAAAAGTTTAATGGTCAGGAAATTCAAAGAAAATTACATTCATTGAAGTGAAACTTCTTGTATATAACTCATTAGAAAAATTTAGCATGGTACTTGATATGGCAAGACTATCAAAGGACATTTGTTGACAGGATGAAGTGGTTTGTGAGTCTATGGATGTCTCTGTGTCTTTGTAAAACTGTGACAGGAAAACACAGGTCGGGTTCAGGAGGAAGTAGGATCTCTTCTTCTGAGATAGATATGGTGCTGTTGAGCATTTCATGAAATACAATTCTCACTGACTTGTGTAAACCCCTCTGTTATAGAGTGGTTTCTTAACATCTTTATTACACTGAGTAATCAGGCACAGCAATTTAGAATGGGAAAAACTGATCATAGCCCACAATTCCAGGTAATAGTTCCATTTTTGGGAAATCAAGGTAGGAACTCAGCTAATCATATCATATCCACAGTCAAGAGCAGAGATAAACAAATGTACCCATGCTGCCTGTTTGCTTATACATATGCTCTAGCTTTTTCATACTTACACAGTACAGGTTGCAGACAATAAAATAATTCTGCCCATTTTAAGGAGTCTTATCTCAATTAACAATAAATAAAATTCAACACAGACATCCTCAAAGTAAATCTGATCTATACAATTCCTCATTGAGGGTCCCTCTTCCCAGGTGACTAGTTTGATTCAGTCTGATAATAAAAACTAAGGATAACACTGCCCCAGCATCACTGCCAGGATTTGAGGAGATTTCTGCCTGCATTCAGAACTGTGGTCCTCAACCTGTGGGTCACCACCCCATTAGGGATTGCATATCAGATATCCTGGATTTCAAATACTTGAATTATGATTCATAACAGTAGCAAAATTAAAGTTAAGAAACAATGAAACAATTATGTTTAGGGTTCACCACAACATGAGGAACTACTGTTAGTACTATTTAAAGGGTCAGAGAATTGGAAAAAATTAAGAAACATTGATCTAGAGTGTCCAGTGGAACCCTAGTGTCTATGTGTCTGAATATGAATAAGCTTGCAAAGGATTTTCCTGAATATCCTTTGGTCTACAGAAAACTCATATTCTGTGTGGAAGACTCCAGTTGTCTGGCCACCTTTACTAGCCAGTAACAGCAGACCAGTTTGAGCTACTCAAGTGAGAGTATAACACCCACTACACACATGCTTATGACCAGATTTTAGTCACATGGAGTTCCATGACAATATCACACTCCTAGGGTTACTTATTGCTAGGCTGTGTCAGCCTCCTCCTCTAGCATAAACCTGCCCAGATGTTTCCTGTAGACTCTTTACCAGGAAATTATTTAACAAGTGTCCTTCTCAATCAGCATTAAGTCTGTAATGTCTTGTTGCTTAGGAGATAAGGAGATGCAGGAACTTATGAAGAAGTATAGCATATATAAATTTCTATGATACTATTACCTTCTGTACACAAAATTTCAGTAGGAGATAAACATTCAGTTCCACACATGGAAAGAACTAAAGGATGTCCAAACAATTGGGGAGAGATCTCTGGCTTTGGATGAAGGGGGTGCTGAAGGGCTTCCCTTGTATCCCACCAGAGGCTCCTGCAAAGGTCAGCTTGACTTCTAGTGTATGATGAGGAAAGCTCATTAGCAGGGAAGCAATGTCAGTTCCCATGACATCTGCAGCTCTTCCCTGGACATTCTATTGTATCCTGGAGAGGCCTGGCATCCTCTGTGATGTCACCTATGTTGTGGCAACACCAACTGCCCTTGGGAAGCTTATTCAATGTCTTCACCATTTACTGATGAACATGATGGCATACTGAAGAGTCTAATTCAGAAAGAGAATGGAGAGGGTAGAGAAACCAGAGAGTGACAGAAGAAAGCTGACCTTCAGCCTCAGTGTAAAACATCAAGAAAGAAATGGTCGAGAGAATGGTATAATGAGTTCTGTGCAGGAAAAGGGAAGCTTCCTGGAGGAAGTGGGCTTGAGCTGAATCTTTAGTAATGGGGAACAGAAAGCTGGAGTCTCTGGGAACCAACAGAACTTCCCTGCTTGTCATGCCTCTTGAAATTCAAGGATTACAGGGTATAAATTGTTCTGGCTCAGAAGTCGGGAACTGGTAAGGCCAATGCTTTATGTTGGGAACTCTTGGCTTTCATTCCTTTTGGAGGATAGGCATTGGTGAGTGAACATGGGACCAACATTAAAGAGGGAGGGATTAATGAGATGTGCCCATTTCAAGGCAGGACATCAGTCTAGTTCAACCACACTGGCTAACTTTAGGTACTTCCCAGCTGCTCTGTGTTCCTGAGTTGTCAGTGAGGTGACTTGTTGAGTCTGGTGACCATGTTCTGCCCTTATATGTCTTCCCCATCCATAGTTATATGATTACAGTGACCTGTCAAGATATTTGGGGAACCTCCAAATGACTGGGGTGATTGTGAACTATGGCAATTTTCTCCTGACTTGTAAACCCACAGGCTTGTGGAATCTGCAGCCAAGTTAAATTCTGAGTCTGCAGCTGTGAATGAGCCTGAAGAGGCTATCTCCTTGGTTACTTGGAGCATGTGCTATGAGGGCAGAGAGAACAAGATACCTGAGATAACCACTACACTTCAAATAGAGGAGACAGCTGAGTTCTCCAGAGGGGGAATCTGAAGCAGGGGACAAAATAATTTGGGGTGTCACTGAGTCATTGGTAAACAAGCTTTCTCAAACATTTGATTAGGACTTAGGGTGGTCTGTCCGTCCTCTTTGCCTTGTCATACTGCAAGTTAATTTGGGTTCATCTACCCACAAGGAGCACCAGGGAGCCACCATCCCACCAAACGTTTCTCACCAAGATGCAGGTGAAGCAGAACGTTCAGAGACTGACCAGTCAGCTACTTCAAATGACTATTGAAAAAAATTAGCATTGAGATCGCCTGATCTTTATCATAGAAGAGAGCATGAAGAATATGTGTACATTCTGTCAAACCCTGTGGTTTCAATCCCAGGTCTACTCTGTCATCATTAATTCATTTTATATAAGGTCTGTGTTTCTGGTAGGCTGCATCTTCAGGGTATGCCTTCGCCCCAAATCATGTCTCTTAACTCCTCCCAAAGGCAGAACCTCAAATGTGGAAAGGAATGACATGAGGACAAAGACTATTCTGCTTTCTCTAAAAAGAAACAAAAACAGAGCCTGTGGCATGAATAATAGTACTCATGGACTGAGGCAGTAGTATGTGAGTTCCCAGCATGCATTTGAAGAGATTCTATCAAGTGCTGGCTAGTGTGAGATGTTAGTTGCTGTGAATTTGAGTTGATTGTTTTGTAACTTGCTTGGAAACGCCTTGTGTGTTTTATTCTCCAAGCAGCAGTTGGAGAGGCCTAGTCACACATCTAAATGTGAGGATATGTGGACTGAGACTGATTCCTGCTCCTTTTGTTCCCCTCTGAGAGGACACACCTGCATGCATTTATTCAACATCCAATTGATAGAGTTCTCCTGCTCTCACACAGTCTCTCCTTCTCTGTCTCTCTAAGTATGTCGTTGTCTGTCTCTTGGTCTCTCACACACATATCCATGTGTTATGTATTTTTTGATGTGTTTGTGCATGTATATCTCAATAGTCCCTGCAATCATGGATCTGTAGTTGGGCATGAGCAGTTCCCTATCTCATAGTTCCCAGGTGATACCTTGGTGAAAATTGGGAGCACCACTTTGAGCATTATAGTTCTGCCAGTGTACTTACTTTAATGACATACAGATGTATCCTTGGGGAGTTTATAAATGTCATGATGTTTAGTCCCATCCTCAAAACTGTTCATGATGTTATTTTCATCTCCATTGTGACAGGTACAGAAATGGAGAATTTGTTTTTGTATACAGGAGAAACATCTTTACAGATTCTGGAGGGTACACACCTGTGGAGTAGATGCTAAGTAAATTCTTAGATAGCTATTTCAGCAAACTTGCTGAGAGAGCTCATGTACCTTCACCTCCCATCATTTAAATAGCCTGCCTCTGCTGGCCTAGGGTCAGAATGGCTGTAAGTAAATTGTGTGCAACTCTGTGGGTTTGGTCCCAGGTTTCGGCAACAACAATGTAAGTAAATTTGTTGCAACAATTCTGCGAAAAGGTGTCTTGACTACCTGGGGAGTCAGGTAACACCTTGATCTGCTTAGGACAGCTCTGGTGGCTGGAACTGCAAGGAGACTGTTTAGCCCTGGAGCACAAGGTATCCCACACACCTTGAGCTTCTCAGAACAGCAGCTCTGCCCTGAAGGTGTCCTGGACACCTGGAGCTGTTTAGCACAGCTCTGATGGTTGGAATTGCAAGGGGACAGTTCAGCCCTGGAGGGTGAGGTATCCTGGACACCTCAAGCTGCTCACATCTCTGCCCTGATGATATAAGATAAACAAATGATTGCTGATTATTCTACTTTATTACATTTCTACCAGATACATGAAAATATGGCTTTGAATATACCCATAAAGTATTTAATGTTTCTCATATTCTTTTTTAGTAAGCATTTTAAAATTAACATTGTTGTCTTGACAAAACAGCACACATTGGGAGTAGATTATCTACACTTGGACTACTCTGGAGGTAGAAACATGAGGACCATGAGTTCAAATGTATACATGATTCCTTACTGAAATCAAAGCCAGGCTTAATATAAACTACACAATCTCAATTGGTGCAATTGTAAAGAGGAATCAGTTCTTAAGATTTCATCATTGTTTTTACACCCATGTTTTATTTAAACAGTCCTAGTACTCATAGGGCTTCTCTGTAGTGGGATTTTGTTAATATATTAACAATGAAGATAGAAAATCAATTACTTGTATACTTTAATCAAATTCAACAAGTATACTCAATGTGGAGACTGCTACATATCTTCTGATTTTATAAGAATGAGGTATGTTATGTCTTCCATATTCCTATGCTCATATGGCTTGTTTCCAGAAGGACATGTGATATAGCTGGTAAAGGAAGAATAACAGATATTAGATTTCCCCATTAAATTCTGTTTGACTTTCTGTCCTCATAGACTTGTGGTATAGGGATTAAGGTTTCTCTTCCACAACATCCCTTGACTTTTGACTCTAACTGCCCCACTCACTAAACAGCACAGTCACAACAAATATATGTGTTACACTAGCTTTACTATGGTCTATTTGCTTAATAGAAAGCTTTGACAATATACTCATCACCTCTTCACTGTGTGTAACTTTTGTAATATGAATATTATGAAATAAAAAGATTGACAGTTCTACAGCATAGCTCTCATGGTGTTATGATTTTAATGGTGATATCTTTTGAGGCATTGTTTGTTTGACATTGTTCTTAAAAGTATGCCCTGCTAATGCAATTCACCAACCTGAAATTGAGATTTATGTTTTTGTGAGAATTTAATAATCATCAATGCACTTTAAGTGGTACTTATTTACACTGTTCCTTTTGTTTAAAATTTCCAGGATACAATATAATTTCTTCACAGGCATTTTTATCAGCTTGCACAATAAAATTACCTTACATGTCTTCTAGAATTTTGAAAATGTTCTTCAGTATTATGATTTTCCCAACTGTATCCTAAAATAGAGTACCAGAATATTTATATTATTGAAAACATTGTAAAATTTATGTTACTATGTTCAGTGAATCTTAGAAACATGCCTGATTTATTCACCTCACTCTTCTTTCTCAATCAAATTACACAGGAACATCCAAAACCAAGAAACAGTTGTCCATTTATTTTAAAACATGAAGGAAAATACACTGTGTTACCTAAAATAGTGAGGTTCCTGTAGGTCTCAATCATCACCTCTTTGTAGAGATTCTTCTGGGAAGGATCCAGGAAAATCCACTCTTCCCAAGTGAAGTTGACATGCACATCATCATAGGTCACTGCATTCTAAAACAATCCATACATGTGAACAACAGAAAGCATGATACTGACAACATTGTAAA
This sequence comes from Peromyscus eremicus, assembly GCF_949786415.1. Lineage (NCBI taxonomy): Eukaryota > Metazoa > Chordata > Mammalia > Rodentia > Cricetidae > Peromyscus > Peromyscus eremicus. The sequence continues at coordinate 80,821 of NW_026734359.1, forward strand.
TGTATAATTCTTTGACAGTATATTCATAAAATTCTGGTGCTCACTATCTTATTCCATTACATACTTGTTATAATGTAATCACCAAGTCACTTTAGAAGAAAACTGAAGAGGGTGTTCATGTCTGTCAATTCAGTACCCTTTGAAAGGGGTATCACCTTGCAAGGAAAATGACAATTAACAAACATACACAGACAAGTAAACAAAACAACAGTACAAAGTACACATGAGAGAAATTGTATGAACTAACTACAAATAAGAAAAATAATAGACAAGCTATTGACTAACGACTTTAATCCCAACACTCCAAAGCCCGGTGTAGGTATATCTGCCTCTGAGTTGAATGCCAGAATAGTTTATGTAATCAGGTCCAAGACAGATAGAACCTACATGAGCAATAGTCCTTGTGGTAAGATGGAAGAGTAACATTGGGAATATGCACAAAAGTGATATAGCTGGATCTTTAGGTAGATTGATTCCCAATTATCTGAGGATATCATATTGATTTCCACAGTGCCTGTATAAATTTGAACCTGTGACAGCAATGAATTCCCTTGTTCCATATCCTTTCCAACATTAGCTGTCACTTATATTTTTGAACTTAGCCATTCTTAAAAGTGTAAGATGAAAGCTCAAAGTAGTTTCAATATACATTTGCCTGATGGCTAAGAATGTTGACCATTTTTTCAAGTGTTTCTCAGCCACTTTAGATTCTTCTACTAAGAATTCTATTTAGAGGTATACCCCATTATAATTGCATTATTTGGTTTGTTGTTTAGTTTCTAGAGTTCTTTATTATCTTTTGTGAGAAAACCCAGAAGCACATAGACAAACATGTTGTACTCATTGATACATGAAAATAGCTGTTAAGTAAAGTACAATCTCAATAAAAATAGTTAATCACAGTACAATCCACAGATGCATAGAGGCTAAATAAGAAGAGCAGCTCTAGGGTATATGCATGAATCTCACTGGGAGAAGTATATCGAATAGATTTTGTGGGTGCACTGGAGGCATTTGGAGATGGGAAAAGGATTGGTCAGGTGAGTAAGGAAGGGACAGAGGAGAAGACAGGGAGAAATAACTGGATTAGGGGAGATTTTAGCAGGAGACATGGACACAGTGAAATGAAAACTTCATGGAACCTAAGAGGGTGACCCTAGTGAGGAGTCCTACTTATCAAGAATTCAGAGGCTGGCTGGGTAGTGATAGCACATACCTTTAATCCCAGTACTCAGAAGGCAGAGGCAGGCATATCTCTGTGAGTTTGAGGCCAGCTTTCTCTAAAAAGTGAGTCCTAGGACAGGCTCCAAAAGCTACACAGAGAAAAAATAAACAAACAAACAAAAAGAATACAGAGGCTGAACCAACCATCGTCTCTACCCACACAACACTCCCAGTGGTAGGATTGGGACACCAAGCTAGTCACAAAATACTCAGCTAACACTTGTCCTGCCTGAAAGATATGCTGGAGCAATCATGGCTCAGAGTGTATAACCAATGAATGACTAGTCTAAATTGATGCCCAAGCTATGAAAGGAGGCTCATGCCTTACAAAGCCTAGATGGATAGGAGCTGCAATAGGATGGTCCAGAAAACTAGGAAAGGACCAAGTACAACTGGCCATGGAAAATACAATGAGATGATCTATAACTATATTCTGTTATAATCAAAGATTTGTGCCTAGCCTAATTGTCATCAGAGAGGCTTCTTTCAGTAGATGATGGGAACACATGCAGAGATCCCTACCCAAACATGAGTATGAGCTCTAAGAATCCTGTGGAAGGAGAGAATGAATATTGTAGCATACAGAAGGGTTGTGAAAACAAGGAAATCTTGGCTCATAGAACCAATAAAGCAGGGTGCATAGGGTTTCAGAGAAATTGAAGTGGCAGTCATGAAGCCTGTATGGTTCTGTGCCAGTTCATCTGCATACATACTATGGTTGTTTAGCTTGGTGTGTTTGTGGGACTTATAACTGTAGGAGTCCTGGTAGGATTGGCTCTTTTGCTTGCTCTTGGGACCCCTTTCCTCCTATTGGGTTACTTGTCCAGCCTTGATATGAGGGTTTGTTCCTAGCCTTACTGCACCTTGTTATGTGTTTGGTTGATATCCCTGGGAGGCCTACTATTTCCTGAAGGAAAACAGGGTAGCAGTGGATTTGGAGGAATGAGGATTTCAGGGTGGTGACTAGAAGGAGTGGAGAAAGGGGAAGGAAGCTGCAAGTTAGGATGTATTGTATGAGAGAAGAATAAATACCAAGAGAAAAAGAAAAAGGGAAATGCATTTAATCTTAGTACAATGATCCTCATAGTCTGTAACAGCCACAAACAGCTCAAATGTTCAGTTTCTTTTGACACTCAAAATAATCTCTTGCCTGTCACATCTTGTACAAATCAAGAGACAAGGATTTCCTACAAATAATGGCACAGTATATATTCCCATTCAGAAAAAAGAAATGTGACTCTGTTCCTGGACTCAACACATGAAGATATCCCCAGCTCATGTGCATGTCACACCAGCCAGAAGGTTAGGTAGCCAGGCCACCAGCCCATGAAACTCCCACCATCCCCACATACCTACAGACACAATCCTCCACCAAACATACAACTGCCACTCGCAAGTCCATGTCCCCACCCCAAATTGGATGGATATCCTCTGCTCAAAGGCAAGCCACACCAGCCAGAAGAACAGGTAGACAACCTGAGGTAGAGATTCTCTGCTGGACCAGAGGCAATGCCAGCCACCAGAAATCCATGTAACCTGCTCACTTTTGGACATCCTGCAGTCTTTCAATAATCCCCTAACAATATCCTCAATCCCACTTCTCTCTTCATCTCTGTGTTGTTGTCTCAAAATTGGGTTGAATCCTTTCGCTAACAAAGGACACACAATCTGCCAGATGTCTATGCAGGCCACCTGCCCATAGACCTCCCCTACTTTCTCAATGCCACCTCAACCGTATCCCCAAACTTCCTCTTCTGTTCCCTTTGGTCATCCTGAAACTTGGGCAGATACTCTCTGCTGGAACAAAGGTAACAATGCAAGATTTCAAGGCCACAACTTGGGATGAGAACCCCTGTTCAATAATAGACCACAAAGAAGAGAAGAACAAAGAACAAATAGAAACCAGGGAATAAAAATCCCATCCAAAAAAGACAAACTGAGAAATCAGCACCCAGAGCCACAATCATCTCAAATCCAGACACCTGGACACCAGAATAAGAACATAATCAACAACAGCTGGAGCAATATTTCACTACCAGATTCCTTATAGCCTACTACAGCAAGCCCTGGATATTCCATCACAGGTGAAGGACAATTAAGACAAACTTTATAAGGAGTTTTTAAGGAGGAAATGAATGAATATGTTTAAAGACAGCCGAGAAAGGATAAATTTAATATTGGAAAAAATTAACAAATCCCTTAAAGAAAACCAAAGACAAACAAACAGTTGATGGTAATGAATGACCTCTTCAAAAACTGATAATGGAAATAGAAGCAATTAAAAAATGCAAACTGAAGAAATTCTAGAAAGGAAAATCTAGGTATTCAAACAGGAACTACAGAGGCAAGCTTCACCAAAGGAATACAAGACATAGAATAGAGAATTACAGGCTTTAAAATTATGACAGAAAATATGGCTATATTGATGAACTAAAATGTTAAATTGAAAGATTTCCTGAAACATAAGATCCAGGAAATCTGCAACACTATTAAAAGACCAAACCTAAGAATAATAGAAATAGAAGGAGGAAAATCTCAGCTCAAATCCCAGAAAGGATTAAAAAAAATTCTTAAATAAAAGAACAGAAGAGAACATAGCCCAGATAATCTACTAAGCAGAGCTCACAGGGGCTCACAGGGGCTCACAGGGGCTCACAGAGACTGAAACAGCATTTACTACATGGGTCCACACCAGTTCCTCTACATATGTGTTACTTTTGTAAAGCTTGGTGTTTTTGTGCAACTGCTCACAGTAGAAGTGGGTAGTGTGTCTCTGACATCTTTGCCTGCTCTTGAAATCCTTTAACTCCTACTAGCTTGTTTCATCCAGCTTTGATATGAGGGTTCCTGCCTAGTCTTTTTGTCACTTGTTATGCAGGGTTTGATTGATAACACTGGGATATCTGCTCTATTCTGAAGGGAAAAGGAGGAGGAGTGGATCTGGTGAAAAAGGAAGAAATGGAGAGGATGCAGAGGAGTAGAGGGAGGGAAAACTGCAGTTCGGGTGTATTGAATGACAAAAGAATAAAAAAAAATAAAAAGTAAAGATTGAAATGTGGACACAGTGTGGAAAATCAACAAATCCTGTAGCTCTGTTTCAGACAGGTGTGGCTTCATTCTCAAAGGGCTTAGATAGTTCTGTCCATGAAATGTTTCTTACATGTCTCTGGCTTGCTACTTCTACTCCTTTTGGTATTAAAAAAAGAAGAGACAGAGACAGAGAGGCAGAGAGAAGAGAGAGAAACACAGAAAAAGAGAGGAGCTCCCAAAAAACTCACTGAACTGGAACTCACAATGTCCCCAAAATTGTAACAAGGCTCTGTATTAATTAAGTGTAGCTCTCCCTCACAAAATGACACTTTCCCACAGTCCCTACTTCCTACCAATATCTGTGTTAAATACATATAAAAAGTCTCTTTTTTTTCCAAGTCTGGACACATGAAGCAGAAACTGGTGGATTTCTTCAAGTTCCAGGCCTAGCCTATCTACTACTTAGTGAGTTCAAGGCAAGACAGGGTTAGAATGTCAGACCATGTCTCAAAACACACGCATTCAAAAATTTCTACTCAATAAACTTCAGGGCTGTTAAAAAGGTTTGACAAATAAAGTACTCACCTTGCAACTATTCCTTTACTTCTGTCTTTTAAAAACAGTTGCCACAATGCATGCTTCTAATCCAGTAATTTTAAGGCAAGATAAAAGGCAGACAGAAGAAATCTTGCAAGGTTATTTACATGTGATAGTAAACAAAGGACACTGTCTCAAACATGCTAAAGGGAAAAGACCAACAAGCAAAATGTTCTCTATTATAACTAAACCACAAAACACATGAATACCTATCCCCATATAAATTAGGACACAGATAAAAACAGTCATAAGCAAATAAATAATAAAATTACAATTGGATGATGTGGCACATGGCTTTTATTCCAATACTTGGGCAGCAGAGGTAGGCAGAGTTATGAGAGTTTGGTGCCAATCTCATCTATATTCTGAGTTCACGGACAGCTAGAGATACACGTAGAAACCCTGTCTCAAAATAAAATTTCAATTCTGATTTGTATTGTCTCATCCTGAAATCATTTTCCAAAATGAATTGAAATGTCCCATCTTAACCTCTGCAGAGGTCTCATGGTTCAGGACAATATCTCTTAAAATCCTTTCAGGTGTCAGCCACTGGTCCCTGTCAAATCATTCTCAGAAATAAATATAGCTTAGTATGGTAGCAGAGCCAAGCAGTTCTCCATGAATTCAAGACATTTTGGTCTATGAAGGGAATATGATAGTAAGACATTCCTCAATAAACACAGACACAGACACAGACACACATACACTCAGACACACACACACACACACACACACACACACACACACACACACAAATATAGTTTAATATATTTTGCTTTGCTATTTGAGACAAGGTCTCATTAGAAAGCTTCAACTAGAATAATCCTCACACTGTATAGTTTAATGGATAATATCTATTGAATATTTTTAAACAAATCCCAGAAAACATTTCATTCTATACCATTGGCCCATTATTCAAAGAATGACAGTTTTCTGAACAGGAGGGATCATTCAAACAATGGTCTTTATATTTCCTTAAACTTCAGAAGATCTGTAAGTGGGAGAAAATTTATACTGTTTACATTCCTAGGTTGTTTCCCCTCCATCCAATCATTCTATGAAATTAATAGCCATCTTTCCTTGAACTTCTTCTAATTTAGAAACATTTTAAGTAATTTATTTGTAAATTGAGGTATTTCCAGATTTTGTTTTAATGCTAAGACTCCAACTGTGGAAGCTGAAACAATACCTATAAAAGTAAATATCCAGCTACCAGTAACCCAATGAATTCTTAAGAATATTTTTCTAAAATAGCTGGAAATTTTCCAAGTATTGTATTGAAATTTTTGGAATATCCCTCTATTTTTAATTTTACTAGAATCAAAATACAAGGAGATTATTGATAAACAATTTTACTATTATTTAGTAGGCTATCAACACTTTGAGTTAAATACCTATTGTTATATGCAAGGTGAAATAAAGAATGACTATAGTGGATTACTAGGATTTCAATTAATAAAACATGAAAAGAAATCACATAAGCTTATAGATAATATGATTCTATCAAAAAAGAAAAATTAGCAGTGTTTCTCAAAAGTATTTCCTCCCTAAAGACTAATGAATCAAGTACTGCCTAAGTTAGGGTTTCTATTGTTGTGAAGAGGCACCATGAACATGGCAACTCTTACAAAGGAAAAATATTTAATTGGCATGGCTTACATTTTTAGAGGTTTAATCCATTATCATCATGGTGAACATAGCAGCATGTAGGCAGACATGGTGCTGGAAAAGGAGCTGGGCATTTACACCATGACCTACAGGTAATCTGGGAGACTGGACATAGTTTAAACATATATGAGATCTCAAAGCCCACCTCCACAGTGACACACTTCCTCCAATAAAGCCGCACCTTCTATAGTGCCAACCCCTATGAGCTTATGGAGGAAAATTTCATCCAAACTACCACAGGTACTAAATATTAAAGTTCACAAAGTAATAAATTGTAACCACCAACCAGTAAATTCAAAGGTTACATACCCTCACCCAATTAAAAGAGAACAGAGATAAAAATAAACCAATCCGAGTTGCACCCGTGCAAAACTCCCCCAACACCCCTGAAGGGCTTGTGGATTTTGCCTTTAAAAAGCTAGCCACACAAAGAAAAAGCAAGTTCCTCCTGGCCTTACGACTACAAGTGAGTGCTTTGGATCGAGCTTCCCAGCCTGCGGCTTGTAAACAAACAGAAATAAAGCATGCTATTGCATTCTGTACCTAAGGTCTGTGGTGAAGTCTTTGGGGGTCCCAATCTGGGCACAACATTTGGTGGATTGGCCGGGAAACCCCAGAGACCCCACCAGGACCCTCAAGTGTCCAGAGGTTTTTTGACATCTACCAGTAAGAGCGCTCTCTGTCCTGTCTGTGTCTGTCATGTTACTTTTGTTTTGTACCAGTCCATCGATTTGTACTTTGCAGGCTCGATTTGTACTTTGCAGGCTCTCACTGGGACAGACTTGTCCAGACAGTGATCCTGGGAGGGAAAGACAGACGTCTCATTCCCTGATTTGGGCAAGAGACCTCTTGGTCCCGAGCCATTTGAGGCCACCTCCGAGGTGACCATTTGGTTTAGGAGCATCTTTGGGTATCTTCCCCCACGGTGGTGAGAGGAAGTGCCACTTTGTATTTTGTCCCGGGAATTTGTCAGAGCCATTTTGTGGGTTTTTTTTTTTTTGTATATTTTGTTGTGATCATTGTTACTTACTCTCTCCTTCTCTTCCAAGAAAAAAAGGTGCATGTCTGACAGGGATGTGGAAGCCCCTGATGTCTGTTTGATCAAGGACAGAGATCCTCGAGTCTGGATTGCTTTTGGTGTGATTGAGCCTGGAGGGTTAACCCCCCAGGCCCCCCCATCCCCCGCAGAGCACATGAGGCTGTCATTGTTCTTGGAGCTTTGTTGGTTGTCTCCTTGGGGCAAAGTTTTTTTTCCGTGTGCCCTTGGTCTTATGTATAATATGTTAATTGTTCTCATTGTTGACTTGACTGTGACAGACGCTATGGGACAGTTCCCTTCTTCTCCACTATACCTTTGCCTAGCCCACTGAAAGGATGTGTGAGCTACAATAGAGGGAACTGGGTCCCCCACCCCCACTCTCCAACTGAACTGAGATAAACAGGTAGCTCCTGCCAGGTGGGGCTTGCATACTGTAAGAGGGGCTCACTAGCTGTGAATGAGGCCATAGTCTCAGTGCTGATGTACCAGTACTTGGATTGTCTGTGTAAATGTTATTTGTTTCTGTCTACTAAGCTCCCTTATTTTCCTAGAGGAAGAGGAGGAGAGACAGCCATAGCAAAGGCCACTTCCCTCCCTCCATAGCTCTCTTGCTATCAGGACTGCAGCCAGCTGGCTGCTCTCAGGAGGGTGGGGGTTCATGCTCTCGGTACAGGCGGGCAAAGATGGGAGCTTTGGACAGGGCAATGGGGACTGCCTGCAATTGACAAAAACTGTGTGAACACTAAAGAGAGAATCTGACCCTCCCTTCCTTTACTGTGATAACTTCAAGGTCTCTTCTGCCGGCCAGCAGCTTCTCTTGTTAACCCTTCTCTGTCCTGATATTGCTTAAAAAGAAATGTTAAATTACCAGTTCAAGATACTGGGAAAATTATGCTTTTGTTTCCACAGGAAAAATAAAAATTTACATGGTGTGAAACCTCAATAACCCCCCTTCCTTTATCCCCTACAGACAAAGAGGAGCCTAAACAAGGATTCCTAAGTGTAGATAAGAAATTAGACCCCTTTTTTCTCAGGTGGCTTTATCAGCTACAGAAACTTAGAAAAACACAGAGTCAGAATATAGGACCATCTGGCAGAGGCTAAGTGGTCATAAAACATCCCAAACTTCTCGAACCCCAGAGACAGCTCGTAAAACTCCTAGACACGGTTGTTTAACAAACAAGAAATAAAGATAACATGAAAAATTACTGATGTGAACCAGAAAGAAGGGAGGCAGGCTGTTAGAGATGAATTATGTGGTCTGTGTCTTTAAGAACTAGCCTCACAAAGAAAGGGCATGCTCCTTCCAATCTCCCTGCTGTGCGTGAGAGATTTGGAACGAGCCCCCTGCCGAGGCTTGTAAACTTTGACTTCATCTGAATAAACCTTGCTTTTTGCATTCTGTACCTAAGTCTCCCAATGGCTTCTTTGGGGGCAATCTGGGCATAACAATGGGTTTTGGTCATTTGAGTTCAGTGGGTTACAAATACTTGCCATCATTTAAGAGAATTGGTTTCAAATTATTGTTGGTTAAGATAAAATATACCCTGCTGGGCGGTGGTGGCGCACGCCTTTAATCCCAGCACTCGGGAGGCAGAAGCAGGCAGATCTCTGTGAGTTTGAGGCCAGCCTGGGCTACCAAGTGAGTTCCAGGAAAGGCGCAAAGCTACACAGAGAAACCCTGTCTCGAAAAACAAACAAAAAAAAGATAAAATATAATGTTTTTATAAAAATGTTTCAGATTTCTTTGTCTTGCTATTCTGCTGCTACATTGAGACTCCAAAGGGTCATAGTTGTAAAAATGTCTGTCTACTCTACAGGTATGAATGAAAAATGTGGTCACATGTATGTTTGGTTTTGAATGTCTGAGTTTGCATGTCCTTTGTGTAAAGGAATACAAGTTAATACTAGTCATCTGGCTATTCAGATACTAGTTTAAAGCATAAACTGTTCTATTTAAATAAAAAAAACTAAGCGGTATATTTGACTAATATATTGATAGGAGAACAAATTGGCCTGATTATTGTTACCAAACTTAGAGATATTTTGAAGATTAGGCCTAGATTTGTTTGGCTCAGATACATTTAATAGATAATGGTCCTCAAACCTGTCAAAGATCTGATGACTATGGCATTTACATTATTTGATAAAAAGCTTACTATAGCAAACAGAGACTTCGAGCTCCCCAGCTCCTAGCAATGACTCCCAAGGTCTCTAAAGAAGATATGAAACAATGACAAGAAGATGCCACCTGAATTGTGGACAACATTGACCACTGGGCAAGACGCTGTGACTCAACACCTGCTGCCAGGGATCTGGCCTATGAGACACTGACAAGATAAGGTCAGTCTTTCTCCTCCACAGGGAGAATTTCACATTATGGGCCCAGCAGCCAAGACTGATGCTATCCTGACACCTGTCCTGCCAACACTATGAAGACTATAGGAGCCTGGGATGATGGCAGTCTGAGTAATGGATAGTCTCTGTTGTTTTTAAATAGATTTAAAAGTCTGCACTCAGGTAAAGTTTATCCTTCTCAGATCTTTGATGACATTTATGACTGGACTAGCTACAGCTTTCTCAGCTTAGTAATTGATTGATCAATGGATTAATTATTTAAAGCTAATAAGTCTCTTTAAAAAAGATAAACAGGTTCTAAATATAGACTTACAGATGCTTTTCATTGGGCCAAGGAACTTTCAGTCCAATCTATACTTGGTTCTCTAGATAGAAAAGACACTATGGATTTCAGGGCAAATTGATAATACTACAATTACTAAGACTATGGGTCTAAAAGTTCCAAATAAGTTCATTAGTTTTAACTCCTGTTCCTAGTTTATATCTATCTCAACAGGTCTCCACTTGGCTGACAGATACATCCAAGCATCATTTGCTGGTGACAACCTACTGCAAATGACTATGAGGCCTGAACTTGCTGAAAGCTGATATGGACCAATTCAGCCGATATGTATACCATCTCTTCAGCTGGTCAATAAAACGTTCCCTCTTGTTTTTGACTAACATTCTTGCTTTCCAGAGCCTTGACAACAACGTCCCAATGTCAGCAGGAAGTAATTACAGAAGAGAAAACATCACCCTTGTTTCCCCCCCACCCTGGAATGTTAGATCAAAAGGGAATTTCTTGTCATAGGGAACCTGAGATAAAGTTCCAAGTTCCTTGAGGATAAGGAACTCTGTCAGCCATCATAAGGCTTTTGGTCCTTGTGCTTCTGCTAATTACTGTTGGCTCTTATATCACTGATGTCTTAACTAAATGATGATTCATGTCTGGGTACCACTAAACTGAGGATGCTAGAATTCAAATATCCACCTCTGAACCCATGACACACTTGCAGATGGCAAAAACTAAATAAGGGGAAGCCTGCTTTGCCATTGATAATGGAAAAACTCTTATGTTCTGGTCCAATTAGTCTCCGATATGGAATTCTTTGAGCAGAGAGGCAGATACACTCGAGAACCTGTGTCTATGACTATTGCCCTCTTGTTAGGTATTGGGGGCATCACTGCAGGAATTGGTATAGGAACTACTGCCCTCATGCAGAGCAACCACCTTATGCAGTTACAAATGGCTATGACTACTGACCTAGAGGCCATAGAAAGATCCACTTCTGCTCTGGAGAAATGTTTAACCTCGCTCTCTGAGGTTGTATTACAAAACATAAGAGGTCTGGATTTACTATTTTTAAAGGAGGGGGGATTAAGTGCAGCCTTGAAGGAAAAATGCTCCTTTTATGCCGACCATACTGGTATTGTCAGGGAATTGATGGAAAAATTAAGGGAAAGGCTGGCTCAAAAAAAAAGGGAATTTGAAGATCAGCACAGGTGGTTTGAAAATTGGCTGCAAGGGTCCCCTTGGATCTCCACCTTGCTACCTACCATTTTAGCACACTTAATTGTTTTTCTCCTTCTCATTACCTTTGGTCCCTGGGCCTTTCAGTGGTTGACTCAGTTTATCAAAAATCAGATTGATTTGGTTTTACCAAGACACGTCTCGATTCATTATCACAGAGTAGATTCCGAGGAGGCAGGCCAGGAGCCCCATCAAGGACTCAGATTCAGTGTCCTAAGACCCTAGCGTCCCCACGGTCCTGCTAGAGGGTACTCAATGCCGGGAATAGTACAGGGCCCACGCAGGAGACAACAGTGTACAGAGGTCGTCAAGACTGGTTCAACATGGCACGCTGCCGAGTGTGGGAAGCCCCCTGTATAGCCTAAGACAGGGGCTCTCTCGGACCCTGGCCACCCCAATCACAGTGGACTTGGTCCATTTTTGAGAAAAGAGGGGGAACTGTTGGGGACCGACTCTGGACAGCTGTGTCCCGAACTTTGTCAAGCCTTGACAGGAGGTTCCTGGCTAAACTGCAGGATATACGATTAGATAAACTTTCTGGAGCCTGTCGGCCAGCTGCAGGGGGCCTGGGACCAAAGCAACCTCACCTGCCCTTAGGAATTTTGCATTTTTCTCTCTGTGCTTCCTCTGCTTCCCCTCCCTGCCTGAAGCCCTGAAGCCTCAACACCCAGTCAATAAATGAGACCTCGAAGCAACTCAGACTGACTTTTTCTTCCTTTACGAGCCTGGTCTCCTTTCTCTTTCGCCCCCATTGATCTTACAGGAGGTGCCTCCTCGGGTCTCATCAAATAATCTGGCCCGCAGGACGGGTCGACAGTGTATTGGATTGAAGAGTTATTGTCACTTTCCTAAGAGAGTTGAACTAATAGGGCCCATGTGTGTAGGAAGCACAGTACTTTTGCTCTGAGTAAGCTCACTGTTCTAGCCCTTATAGGAAACACAGTAGAGTAGAAGAGTGCTCTGTTCTCAAATCAGAGAGTCTTTCTTTTAAGGAGAGCTAGTGTTTGTTTCCCATTCATGAACGGACTTGAATCACATGCAGTTTCTGGTCCTATGAGCAAGAGAAGTTTTTTGGTAGAGAAAGTCACTATTGCGCTCCCTTTGACATACACAGTGCAAATAGCCCTTGCGTCTCTTCCCAGCAAGTACAGTGTATTGGACTGAAGAGAAGCTACTGTTCATGTCAGCTTCCTAAGCAGAGTTGAACTAGATATGGCCCGTGTGTGTAGGAAGTACAGTTTTTGTGCTGAGAAAGCTCAATGTTCTGGCCATATTGGAAACACAGAAGAGTGCTCTTTTCTCAAAAGCAGAGTATGTTTCTTGTAAGGCGAGCTAGTGTTTGTTTCCCATTCATAAACGGAGTTGAATCACATGCAGTTTCTGGTCCTATGAGCAAGAGTTGTTTTCTCATAAGGAAAGTCACTATTGCGTTCCCATTACCATACACAGTGCAAACAGCACTTGTGTCTGTTACAAGCAAGTACAGTGTATTGGACTGAAGAGAAGCTACTATTTTTGTCAGTTTCCTAAACAGAGTTGAACTAGATATGGCCCGAGTGTGTAGGAAGCACAGTTCTTTTGTTCTGAGCAAGCTCACTCTTCTGGCCCTATAGGAAACAAAGCAGAGTAGAAGAGTGCTCTTTTCTCAAAAGCAGAGTGTATTTCTTGGAAGGCGAGCTAGTTTTTGCTTCCAATTCAAAAATGGAGTTGAATCAGATGCAGTTTCTGGTCCTACGAGCAAGAGTAGTTTTCTGGTAAGGAAAGTCATTATTGTGCTACCATTGCCATACACAGTGCAAATAGCACTCGCATCTGTTCCCAGCAAGTAGAGTGTATTAAATTGAAGAGAAGCTACTGTTCTGGTCAGATTCCTAAGCAGAGTTGAACTAGATATGGCCCATGTGTGTAGGAAGTACAGTTCTTTTGTTCTGAGCAAGCTCACTCTTCTGGCCCTATATTAAACACAGTAGAGCAGAAGAGTGCTCTTTTCTCAAAAGTAGAGTGTGTTTCTTGTAAGGTGAGCAAGTTTTTGCTTCCCATTCATAAACGGAGTTGAATCACATGCAGTTTCTGGTCCTACGAGTATAAGATGTTTTCTGGTAAGGAAAGTCACTATTGTGCTCCCATTGCCTTACACAGTGCAAATAGCACTTGCTTCTGTTCCAAGAAAGTAGAGTGTATTGGATTGAAGAGAAGCTACTGTCCTGGTCAGATCACTAAGAGGAATTGAACTAGATATGGCCTGTGTGTGTAGGAAACACAGATCTTTTGTTCTGAGCAACATCACTCTTCTGGCCCTATAGGAAACACAGTAGAGTAGAAGAGTGCTCTTTTCTCAAAAGCAGAGTGTGTTTCTTGTAGGGTGAGCTAGTGTTTGTTTCCCAGTCATAAATGGAGTGGAATCACATGCAGTTTCTGGTCCTACGAGCAAGAGTTGTTTTTTGGTAAGGAAAGTCACTATTGCGCTCCCTTTGCCATACACAGTTCAAATAACACTTGTGTCTTTTTCCAGCAACTACATTGTATTGGAGAGAAGAGAAGCTACTGTTCTTGTCAGTTTCCTATGCACAGTTGAACAAAATATGGCCCGTGTGTAGGAAGCACAGTTCTTTTGTTCTGAGCAAGCTCACTGTTCTGGCCCTGTAGGAAACCCAGTAGAGTAGAAGAGTGCTCTTTTCTCAAAAGCAGAGTGTGTTTCTTGTAAGGTGATCTAGTATTTGTATGCCATTAATAAACGGAGTTGAATCACATGCAGTTTATGGTCCTACGAACAAGAGTTATTTTCTTTTAAGAAAAGACACTATTGTGTTCCCATTGCCACACACAGTGCATATAGCACTCGCATCTGTTCGCAGCAAGTACAGTTTATTGGACTGAAGACAAGATACTGCTATTGTCATTTTTTCTAAGAAGAGCTGAACTAATATGGCCTGTGTGTTTAGGAAGCACAATTCTATTGTTCTGAGCAAGCTCACTCTTCTGTCCCTATAGGAAACACAGTAGAGTAGAAGAGTGCTCGTTTCTCAAAAGCAGAGTGTTTTTCTTGTAAGGAGAGCTAGTGTTGTTTTTCCATTCATAAACGGAGTTGAATCACATGCAGTTTCTGGTCCTATGAGCAAGAGAAGTTTTTTGGTAAGGAAAGTCAGTATTGCGCTCCCATTGCATACACAGTGCAAAAAGCCCTCGCGTCTCTTCCAAGCAAGTACAGTGTATTGGGCTGAAGATAAGATGCTGTTCTTGTTAGTTTCCTAAGAAGAGTTTCATTAGATATGGCCCGTGTAAGTAGGAAGCACAGTTCTTTTGTTCTCAGCAAGCTCATTCTTCTGGCCCTATAGGAAACACTGTAGAGTAGAAGGGGGCTTTTTTCTCTAAAGCAGAGTGTGTTTCTTGTAAGGTGAGCTAGTGTTTGTTTCCCTTTCATAAACGGAGTTTAGTCACATGCAGTTTCTGGTCCTACTAGCAAGTGTTGTTTTCTGGTAAGGAAAGTAACTATTACGCTCCCATTGCCATACACAGTACAAATAGCCTTCGCGTCTGTTCCCAGCAAGTACACTGTATTGGACTGAAGAGAAGATACTGTTCTTGTCAGTTTCCTAACCAGAGTTAAGAAGATATGGCCCCTGTGTGTAGGAAGCACAGTTCTTTTGTTCTGAGCTAACTCACTCTTCTGGCCCTATAGGAAACACAACAGAGAGGAAGAGTGCTCTTTTCTCTAAAGCAGAGTATGTTTCTTGTAAGGCGAGCTAGTGTTTGTTTCCCATTCATAAACTGAGTTGAATCACATGCAGTTTCTGGTCCTACGAGGAAGAGTTGTTTTCTGGTAAGGAAAGTCACTATTGTGCTCCCTTTACCATAGACAGTGCAAATAACACTCGCGTCTTTTTCCAGCAAGTACAGTGTATTGGAAAGAAGAGACGCTACTGTTCTTGTCAGTTTCCTATGCAGAGTTGAACTAGATATGGCCCGTGTTTAGGAAGCACAGTTCTTTTGTTCTGAGCAAGCTCACTCTTCTGGCCCTATAGGAAACACAGTAGAGTAGAAGTGTGCTCGTTTCTCAATAGCAGAGTGTGTTTCTTGTAAGGAGAGCTGGTGTTTTTTTCCCAGTCAGAAATGGTGTTGAATCACATGCAGTTTCTGGTCCTATGAGCAAGAGAAGTTTTTTGGTAAAGAAAGTCAGTACTGTGCTCCCATTGCATACACAGTGCAAAAAGCCCTCACGTCTCTTCCAAGCAAGTACAGTGTATTGGGCTGAAGATAAGATACTGTTCTTGTCAGTTTCCTAAGAAGAGTTTTACTAGATATGGCCCGTGTGAGTAGGAAGCACAGTTCTTTTGTTCTGAGCAAGCTCACTCTTCGTGAACTATAGGAAACACATTAGAGAAGAAGAGTGCTCTTTTCTCAAAAGCAGAGTGAGTTTCTTGTAAGGCAGGCTAGTGATTGTTTCCCAGTCTTAAAGGAAGTTGAATCACATGCAGTGTCTTGTCCTACGAGCAAGTGTTGTTTTCTGGTAAGGAAAGTCACTATTGCACTCCCTTTGCCATACACAGTGCAAATAGCCCTCGCGTCTGTTTCCAGCATGTACAGTGTATTGGACTGATGAGAAGCTGCTGTTCTCGTCAGTTTCCTAAGCAGAGTTGAACTAGATATGGCCCATGTGTCTAAGAAGCACAGTACTTTTATACTGAGCATGCTCACTCTTCTGGCCCTATAAGAAACACAGTAGTATAGAATTGTGCTCTTTTCTCAAAAGCAAAGTTTGATTCTTGTAAGGCCACCTACTGTTTGATTCACATTCTTAAACTGAGTTGAATCTCATGCAGTTTCTGGTCCCATGAGCAAGAGTTGTTTTCTGGTTAAAAAAAAAAGTCACCATTGTGCTCCCATTGCCATATACTGTGCAAACAGCACACGCGTCTGTACCTAGCAAGTACAGAGTATTTATCTGAAGAGAAGCTACTGATCTTGCCAATTTTCTAAGCAGAGTTGAAGTAGATATAGTTCGTGTGTGTAGGAAGCACAGTTCTTTTGTTCTGAGCAAGCTCAGTCTTCTGGCTCTATAGGAAAAACAGCAGAGTAGAAGACTGCTCTTTTCTCAAAAGCAGAGTGTGTTTCTTGTAAGGCGAGCTAGTGTTTGTTTCCCATTCATAAACGGAGTTCAGTCACATGCAGTTTCTGGTCGTACTAGCAAGTGTTGTTTTTTGGTAAGGAAAGTAACTGTTACGCTCCCATTGCCATAAACAGTACAAAAAGCCCTCGTGTCTGTTCCCAGCAAGTACACTGTAATGGACTGAAGAGAACCTCCTGTTCTTGTCAGTTTCCTAAGCAGAGTTAACTAGATATGGCCCATGTGTGTGGGAAGCACAGTTCTTTTGTTCTGAGCAAACTCACTCTTCTGGCCCAATAGGAAACACAGTAAAGTAGAAGAGTGCTCTTTTCTCTAAAGCAGAGTGTGTTTCTTTTAAGGCGAGCTAGTGTTTGTTTCCCATTCATGAATAGTTGAATCACATGCAGTTTCTGGTCCTACGAGCAAGAGTTGTTTTCTGGTAAGGAAATTAACTATTATGCTCTTTTTGCCATACCACTTGCGTCTGTTTCCAGCAAGTATAGTATATTGGACTGAAAAGAAGATACTGTTCTTGTCAGTTTCCTAAGAAGAGTGTTACTAGATATGGCCCGTGTGAGTAGGAAGCACAGTTCTGAGCAAGCTCACTCTTTGGGAACTATAGGAAACACAGTAGAGAAGAGGAGTGCTCTTTTCTCAAAAGCAGAGTGTGTTTCTTGTAAGGCGGGCTAGTGATTGTTTCCCATTCATAAAGGAAGTTGAATCACATGCAGTTTCTTGTCCTACGAGCAAGAGTTGTTTTCTGGTAAAGAAAGTCACTATTACACTCTCATTGCCATACACAGTGCAAATAGCCCTCGCGTCTGTTCCCACCAAGTACAGTGTATTAGACTGAAGAGAAGATACTGTTCTTGTCATTTTCCTAAGCAGAGTTGAACTAGATATGGCCCGTGTATGTGGGAAGCAGTTCTTTTGTTCTGACCAAGCTCACTGTTCTGGCCCTATAGGAAACACAGTAGAGTAGAAGAGTGCTCTTTACTCAAAAGCAGAGTGTGTTTCTTATGAGATGATCTAGTGTTTGTTTCCCATTCATAAACAGAGTTGAATCAATGCAGTTACTGGTCCTATGAGCAAGAGTTGTTTTCTGGTAAGGAAAGTAACTATTACGCTCCCATTGCCATACACAGTGCAAATAGCCCTCACGTATGTTCCCAGCAAGTACAGTGTATTGGACTGAATAAAAGCTACTGTTCTTGTCAGTTTCCTAAGCAGAGTCTTACTATATAATGCCCATGTGAGTAGGAATCACAGTTCTTTTGTTCTAAGCAAGCTCATTCTTCTGGCCCTATAGGAAACTCAGTAGATAAGAAGAGTGCTCTTTTCTCAAAAGCAGAGTGTCTTTCTTCTAAGATGAGCTAGTGTTTGTTTCCTATTCATTAAGAGAGTGGAATCAATGCAGTTTCTCGTCGTACGAGCAAGAGTTTTTTTCTGGTAAGGAAAGTCACTATTGCGCTCCCATTGTCATACAGAGAGCAAACAACACACACGTCTGTTATCAGCAAGTACAGAGTATTGGACTGAAGAGAAGCTACTGATCTTTTCAGTTTCCTAAGCAGAGTTGAACTAGATATGATACGAGCGTGTGGGTAGCACAGTTCTTTTGTTCTGAGCAAGCTCATTCTTCTGGCCCTATAGGATACACAGTAGAGAAGAAAAGTGCTCTTTTCTTAAAAGCAGAGTGTGTTTCTTGTAAGGGGAGCTAGTATTTGTTTCCCATTCATAAAGAGAGTTGAATCACATCCAGTTTCTGGTCCTAAGAGCAAGAGTTGTTTTCTGGTAAGGAAACTCACTATTGCGCTCCCATTTCCATACACAGTGCAAACAGCACTTGCGTCTCTTCCCAGCAATTACAGACTATTGGACTGAAGAGAAGATACAGTTCTTGTCAGTTTTCTAAGCAGAGTTGAGCTAGATATGGTCTGTGGGTGCAGGAACACAGTTCTTTTGTTCTGAGCAAGCTCAATCTTCTGGCCCTACAGGTCACAGTAGAGTAGAAGAGTGCGCTTTTCTTCGAAAGCAGAGTGTGTTTCTTGTAAGGCAAGCTAGTATTTGCTTCCCATTTATAAAGAGAGTTGAATCACATCCAGTTTCTGGTCCTACGAACAAGAGGTGTTTTCTGTTAAGTAAAGTCACTATTGTGCTCCCATTGCCATACACAGTGCAAATAGCACTCACATCTGTTCCTAGCAAATATAGTGTATGGACTGAGGAGATGCTACTGTTCTTAACAGTTTCCTAAGTAGAACTGAATTAGATATGGACTGTGTGTGTCGGAAGCACAGTTCATTTGTTCTGAGCAAGCTCACTGTTCTAGCACTATAGGAAACACAGTAGAGTAGAAAAGAGCGCTCTTTTCTCAAAAGCAGAGTGTGCTTCTTGTAAGGCGAGCAAGTGTTTGTTTCCCATTCATAAATTTAGTTGAATCACATGCAGTTTCTGATCTTACGATTAAGAGTTGTTTTCTGGTAAAAAAAAGTCACTATTACACTCCCATTGACATACATAGTGTAAATAGCTCTCACCTCTGTTCCCAGCAAGTACAGTGTATTGGACTGTAGAGAAGATACTGTCTTGTCAGTTTCCTAAGCAGATTTGAACTAAATATGTCTCCTGTGTGGGAAGCACAGCTCTTTTGTTCTGAGCAAGCTCACTGTTCTGGCACTACAGGAGACACAGTAGAGTAGAAGAATGCTCTTTTCTCAAAAGCAGAGTGTGTTTCTTGGAAGGCAAGCTAGTTTTTGCTGCTCATTCATAAATGGAGTTGAATCACGTGCAGTTTCTGGTCCTACGAGGAAGAGTTGTTTTCTGGTAAGGAAAGTCACTATTGCACTCCCATTGCCATACACAGTGCAGATAGCACTCGCGTCTGTTCCCTGCATGAACAGTATATTGGACTAAAGAGATGCTACTGTTCTTGTCAGTGTCCTAAGCAGAGTTGAACTAGATATTGCGTGTGTGTAGGAAGCCCAGTTCTTTGTTCTGAGAAAGCTAACTCTTGTGGCCTATAAAAAACACATTAGAGAAAAGAGTGCTCTTTTCTCAAAAGCAGAGTGTATTTCTTGTAAGGCGAGCTAGTGTTTGTTTCCCCTTCATAAACGGAGTTGAATCAAATGTAGTTTCTGTATCTACGAGCAAGATAATTTTTTTGGTAAGGAAAGTCAGTATTGTGCTCCCATTGCCATACACAGTGCAAATACCAGTCGCATCTGTTCCCAGCAAGTAGAGTGTATTGGACTGAAGAAAAGATACTGTTATTGTCACTTTCCTAAGAAGAGTTGAAGTAATATGGCCTTTGTGTTTAGGAAGCAAACTTATTTTGTTCTGAGCAAGCTCACTCTTCTGGCCTTACAGGAAAAACAGTAGAGTAGAAAAGTGCTCTTTTCTCAAAAGCAGAGTGTGTTTCTTGTAAGGCGATCTGGTGTTTATTTCCCATTCATAAACGGAGTTGAATCACAAGCAGATTGTGGTCCTATGAGCAAGAGTGGTTTTCCGCTAAAGAAAGTCACTATTGTGCTGTCAGTTCCATAGAGAATGCAAATAGCACTTGCGTCTGTTCCCAGTAAGTACAGTGTATTGGACTGAAGAGAAGCTACTGTTCTTGTCAGTTTCCAAAGCAGAGCTGAACTAGATATTGCTCATGTGTGTAGGAAGTACAGTTCTTTTGTTCTGAGCTAGATCACTGTTCTGGCCCAATAGGAAACACAGTAGAGTAGAAGAGGGCTCCTTTCTCAAAAGCAGAGTGTTTTTTTTTTAAATCGAGATAGAGTTAGTTTCCAATACATAAATGAAGTTGAATCACATGCAGTTTCTGGACCTAGGAGCAAGAGTTGTTTTCTGGTAAGAAAAGTCACTATTACTGTCCCATTGCTATACACAGTGCAAATAACACTTGCATCTGTTCCAGCATGGACAGTGTATTGGATTGAAGAGAAGCTACTGTTCTTGTGAGCTTCCTAAGCAGAATCGAACTACCTGTGGCCTGTGTGTGTAGGAAGCACAGTTCTTTTTTTCTGAGCATACTCACTCTTCTGGCCCTATGGAAACACAGTAGAGTAGAAGATGGCTCTTTTCTCAAAAGCAGAGTGTGTTTCTTGTAAGACAAACTAGTGTTTGTTTCCCATTCATAAACGGAGTTGAATCACATGCAGTTTCTGGTCCTACGTGCAAGAGTCATTTTCTGGTAAGGAAAGTCAATATTGGGCTCCCATTGCCATACACATGACAAATAGCACTCGGGTCTGTCCCCAGCAAGTACAGTGTATTGGACTGAAGAGAAGCTACTGCTCTTGTCATTTTCCTAAGCAGAGTTGGACTAGATATGGCCCATGTGTGTATGAAGCACAGTTTTTTTGTTCTGTGCAAGCTTACTGTTCTGGACTATAGGAAACAGAGTAGAGTAGATGAGTGCTTTATTCTCCAAAGGAGAGGGTGTTTCTTCTAAGGCGAGCTAGTGTTTGTTTCCCAGTCATAAACGGAGTTGAAATCACATGCAGTTTCTGGTCCTATGAGCAAGAGTAGTTTTATGGTAAGGAAAGTCACTATTGTGTTCCCCTTGTCGTACACAATACAAATAGCACTCACATCTGGTCGCAGCAAATGCAGTGTATGGAGTGAAGAAAAGCTACTGTTCTTGTCATTTTCCTAAGCAGAGTTGAACTAGATATGGCCCATGTGTGTAGCAATCACAGTTCTTTTGTTCTGAGGAAGCTCACTCTTCTGGCCCTATATGAAACACAGTACAGTAGAAGAGTGCTCTTTTCTCAAAAGCAGAGTGAGTCTTGGAAGGCGAGCTAGTGTTAATTTCCTATTCATAAATGGATTTGAGTCACATGTATTTTCTGGTCTTACGAGCAAGAGTTGTTTTCTGGTAAGGAGAGTCACTATTGTGTTCCCATTGCCATACACATTGCAAGTAGCACTTGCAACTGTTCCCAGCAAATACAGTGTATTGGACTGAAGAAAAACTACTGTTCTTGTCATTTTCATAAGCAGAGTTGAACTAGATATGGCCCGTGTGTGTAGGAAGCACAGTTCTTTCTTTCTGAGATAGCTCACTGTTCTGGCCCTATAAGAAACTCAGTAGAGAAGAAGTGTGTGCTTTTCTCAAAAGTAGAGTGTGTTTCCTGTTAGGCGAGCTAGTGTTTGATTCCCATTCATAAAGGGAGTTGAATCACTTGCAGTTTCTTGTCCTATGATCAAGAGTTGTTTTCTGGTAAGGAAAGTCACCATAGCACTCTCAATTACTTACAGAGTGCAAATAGCACTCATGTCTGTTCCCAGGAAGTACAGTGTATTGGACTGAAGAGAAGCTACTGTTCTTGTCATTTTCCTAACCAGAGTTGAACCAGATATGACCTGTGTGTGTAGGAAGCACAGTTTTTTTTTCTGAGCAAGCTCACTCTTCTGGCACTACAGGAAACACAATAGAGTAGAAGAGTGTTCTTTTCTCAAAAGCAGAGTGTTTCTTGCAAGGCGAGCTAGTGTTTGTTTAACATTCATAAACGGAGTTGAATCACATGCAGATTCTGGTCCTATGAGCAAGAGTTGTTTTCTGGTAAGGAAAGTCACTATTGTGCTCCCTTTGTCATATTCAGTGCAAAGAGCACTTGTCTCTGTTCAAAGCAAGTACCGTGTATTGGACTAAAGAGAAGCTACTGTTCACGTCAGTTTCCTAAGCAAAGTTGAACTAGACATGATCTGTGTGTGTAGGAAGCACAGTTCTTTGTTCGCAGCAAGCTCACTCTTCTGGCCCTATAGGAAACAGAGTAGAAGAGTGCTCTTTTCTAAAAAGCAGAGTGTGTCTTGGAAGGTGAGCTAGTGTTAGTTTCCCACTCATAAACAGAGATGAATCACATGCAATTTCTTGTCCTATGATCAAATTTGTTTTTTGGTAAGGAAAGATTCTATTGTGCTCCCAATAGTCATACACAGTGCAAATAGCACTCGCGTCTGTACCCAGCAAGTACAGTGTATGGACTGAAGTGAAGCTACTGTTCTTATTAGTATCTTAAGCAGAGTTGAGTTAGATATGGCCTGTGAGTGTAGGAAGCACAGTTCTTTTGTTCTGAGCAAGCTTACTCTTCTGGCCAAATAGGAAACACAGTAGAGTAGAAGAGTGCTCTTTTCTCAAAAGCTGAGTGTGTTTCTTGTAAAGTGAGCTAGTGTTTGTTTCCCATTCATAAACGGAGTTGAATCACATGCAGTTTCTGGTCCTATGAGCAAGAGTTGTTTTCTGGTGTGGAAAGTGAGTATTGCGCTCCCAGTTTCATACAGAGTACAAATAGCACTCGCGTCTGTTCCCAGCAAGTACAGTGTATTGGACTGATGAGAAGCTACTGTTCTTGTCACTTTCCTAAGCAGAGTTGAACTAGATATGGCCCGTGTGTGTATGAAGCACAGTTCTATTTTTCTGAGCAAGCTTAATGTTCTGGCCCTATAGGAAACACAGTAAATTAGAAGAGTGCTCTTTTCTCAAAAGCAAAGTGTGTTTCTTGTTAGGCAAGCTAGTGTTTGTTTAACATTCATAAACGGAGTTGAATCAGATGCAGTTTCTGGTCCTACTAGCAAGAGTTGTTTTCTGGTAGGAAAGCCACTATTGTGCTCCACTTGTCATACACAGTGTAAAGAGTACTCGTGTCTGTTCCCAGCACTTAAAGTGTATTGTGCTGAAGAGAAGTTACTGTTCTTGTCAGTTTCCTAAGCAGAGTTGAACTAGATATGGCCGGTGCGTGTACGAAGCCCAGTTCTTTTGTTAGCAGCAAGCTCACTCTTCTGGCCATGTAGGAAACAGAGTAGAGTAGAAGAGTGCTCTTTTCTCAACAGAAGAGTTTGTTTCTTGTAAGGCGAGTTAGTGTTTGTTTCCCATTCATAAAGAGAGTTGAATCACATGCTGTCTCTGGTCCTATGACCAAGAGTTGTTTTCTGTTAAGGAAAGTCACTATTGCGATCCCATTGCCCTACACAGTGCAAATAGCACTCACGTCTATTCCCAGCAAGTACAGTGTATTGGACTGAAGAGGAGCTACTGTTCTTGTCAGTTTTCTAAGCAGAGTTGAAGTAGATATGGCCCGTGTGTGTAGGAAGCACAGTTCTTTTGTTAGCAGCAAGATTACTCTTCTGGCCATGTAGGAAAAACAGTAGATTAGAAGAGTGCTCTTTTCTCAAAAGCAGAGTTTGTTTCTTGTAAGGCGAGCTAGTGTTTGTTTCCCATTCATACAGTTTTTTTTTTTTTTTTGTTTTGAGCTAGCTCACTCTTTTGGCCTATAGGAAACCCAGTAGTGTAGAAGAGTGCTCTTTCACCCAAAGCAGAATATGTTTCTCATAAGGTGAGCTAGTGTTTGTTTCCCATTCATAAACGGAGTTGAATCACATGCAGTTTCTGGTCCTTCTAGCAAGAGTTGTTTTCTGGTAAGGAAAGTCACTATTGTGCTCCAATTGCCATACACAGTGCAAATAGCACTCGCGTCTTTTCCCAGCATGTACAGTGTATTGGACTGAAGAGAATCTACTGTTCTTGTTCCTTTCCTATTCAGAGTGAATTAGATATGGCCTGTGTGTGAAGGAAGCACAATTCCTTTGTTCTGAACAGGCTGACTGTTCTTGACCTATGGAAACACAGTAAAGTAGAAGAGAGCTCTTTACTCAAAAGCAGAGTGTGTTTCTTGTAAGGCGAGCTAGTGTTTGTTTCCCATTCATAAACGGTGTTGAATCACATACAGTTTCTAATCCTATGAGCAAGAATTGTTTTCTGGTGTGGAAAGTCACTATTGTGCTCCCAATTCCATACACAGTGCAAAGAGCACTCACTCTGTTCCCAGCAAGTACAATGTAAGGACTGAAGAGAAGCTACTGTTCTTGTCAGTTTCCTAAGCATTGTTGAACTTGATATGGCCTGTGTGTGTACGAAGTACAGTTCTTTTGTTCTGAGCTAGCTCACTGTTCTGTCACTATAGCAAACACATTAGAGTACAAGAGTGCTCTTTTATCAAAAGGTGACTGTTGTTTTTGTAAGGGGAGCTAGTGTTTGATTCCCATTCATAAACGGTGTTGAATCACATGCAGTTTCTGGTCCTACGAGCCAGAGTTGTTTTCTGGTAAGAAAAGTCACTATTGTGCTCCCAGTTCCAAACAGAATGCAAATAGCCCTCACGTCTGTTCCCAGCAAGCACAGTGTATTGGACTGAAGAGAAGCTACTGTTCGGTCATTTTCCTAAGCACACTTGAACTATATATGACCCATGTGTTTGGGAAGCACAGTTTTTTTGTTCTGAGCTAGGTCACTCTTCTGGCCCTATAGGAAACCAGTAAAGTAGAAGAGTGCTGGTTTCACAAAAGCATAGTGTGTTTCTTGTTAGGCGAGCTAGTGTTTGTTTCCCATTCATAAACAAAGTTGAATCTCATGCAGTTTCTGGTCCTACGAGCAAGAGTTGTTTTCTGGTAATGAAAGTCACTATTGCAGTTCCAGTTTCATACAGAGTGCAAATAGTACTCGTGGCTATTCCCAGCAAGTACAGTGTATGTGACTGAAGAGAAGCTACTGTTCTTGTCAGTTTCCTAAGCAGAGTGGAACTAGATATGGCCCATGTGTGTAGGAAGCACAGTTCTTTTGTTCTGAGCAAGCTGACTCTTCTGGTCCTATTAGAAGCACTGTAGAGTAGAAGAAGGCTCTTTTTTTCAAAAGCAGAGTGTGTTTCTTGAAAGGCGAGCTAGTGTTTGTTTCCCATTAATAAATGGAGTTGAATCACATTCAGTTTGTGGTCCTACGAGCAAGAGTTTTTTTCTGGTTAGGAAAGTCACTATTGCACTCCCATTGCCAAACACAGTGCTAATAGCACTCACGTCTGTTCTGAGCAAGTACAGTGTATTGGACTAAAGAGAAGCTACTGTTCTTGTCAATTTCCTAAGCAGAGTTGAACTAGATATGGCCCGTGTGTGCAGGAAGCACAGTTCTTTTGTTCTGAGCAAGCTCAGTTTTCTGGCCGTATAGAAAACACAGAAGTGTAGAAGAGTGCTCTTTTCTCAAAAGAGGATTGTGTTTCTTTTAAGGCGAGTTTTGTTTGTTTCCCATTCAGAATTGGAGTTGAATCACATGCAGTTTCTGGTCCTACAAGCAAGAGTTGTTTCTGGTAAGGAAAGTCACTTTTGCACTCCCATTGCCATACACAGTGCAAAGAGCACTCGCGTCTCTTCTCAGCAAGTACAGTGTATTGGACTGAAGAGGAGCTACTGTTCTTGTCAGTTTCCTAAGAAGAGTTGGAATAGATATGGCCCATGTGTGTAGGAAGCACAGTTTTTTGTTCTGAGTAAGCTCACTCTTCTGGCCCTATAGAAAACAATATAGAGTAGAAAGTGCCCTTTTCTCAAAAGCACAGTGGGTTTCATGTAAGGCTAGCTAGTGTTACTTTCCCACTCATAAACAGCGATGAATCACATGCAGTTTCTGGTCCTATGAGCAAAAGTTGTTTTCTGGTAAGGAAAGTCACTATCGCACTCCCATTGCCATACACAGTACAAATAGCACTCGCGTCTGTTCCCAGCCATACAGTGTATTGGACTGAAGAGAAGCTAGTGTTCTTTTCAGTATCCTAAGGAGAGTTGACCTAGATATGGCCCGTGTGCAAAAAGCACAGTTCTTTTGTTCTGAGCAAGCTCACTTATCTGGCCCTATAAGAAACACAGAAGAGTAGAAGGGAGCACTTTTCTCAAAAGCAGATTGTGTTTCTTGTAAGGTGAGCTAGTGTTTGTTTCTCATTCATAAACGGAGTTGAATCACATACAGATTCTAGTCTTACAAGCAAGAGTTGTTTTCTGGTAAGGAAAGTCACTACTGCACTCCCATTGCCATACACAGTGCAAATACCACTCGTGTCTGTTCCCAGCAAGTACAGTGTATTGGATTAATAAGTAGGTACTCTTGTTGTCTGTTTCCTAAGCAGAGTTGAACTAGATATAACCCGTGTTTGTAGGAAGCACAGTTCTTTTATTCTGAACAAGCTCATTGTTCTGGCCCTATAGGAAACACAGAAGAGTAGAAGAGTGCACTTTTCTCAAAAGCAGATTGTGCTTTTGTAAGGCAAGCTAGTGTTAGTTTCCCATTCATAAACAGAGTTGAATCACATGCAGTTTCTGGTACTGTAAGCAAGACTTGTTTTCTGGTAAGGAGAGTCACTATTGCACTCCCATTGCCATACTCTTTGCAAATTGCACTCGTGTATATTCCCAGCAAGTACAGGATATTGGACTGAAGAGAAGCTACTGTTCCTGTCAGTTTCGAAGCAGAGTTGACCTAGATATGGCACATGTGTGTAGGAAACAAGTTCTTTTGTTCTGAGCAAGCTTATTCTTCTGGCCCTATAGGAAAACATAGTAGAGTAGAAGAGTGCTCTTTTCTCAAAAGTAGAGTGTGTTTCTTGTAAGGCGAGCTAGTGTTAGTTTCCCATTCATAAACGGAGTTGAATCACATGCAGTTTCTGGTCCTATGAGCAAGAGTTTTTTTCTGGTAAGGAAAGTCAGTATTGTGCTCCCATTGCCATACACAGTGTAAATAGCACTCACGTCTGTTCCCAGCAAGTACAGTGTATTGGACTAAAGAGAAGCTACTGTTCTTGTTAGTTTCCTGAGCAGAGTTGAACAAGATATGGCTCGTGTGTGTATGAAGCACAGTTCTTTTGTTCTGAGCAAGCTCACTGTTCTGGCTCTATGGGAAACACAGTAGAGTAGAAAAGTGCTCTTATCTCAAAAGCCAAGTGTGTTTCTTGTAAAGCGAGCTTGTGTTAGTATCCCATTCATAAACAAAGTTGAATCACAAGAAGTTTCTAGTCCTATGAGCAAGAATTGTTTTCTGGTAAAAAAAAAAAAAAGTCACTATTGCGCTCCCCTTGAAATACACAGTGCAAATAGCACTCGCTTGTGTTCCCAACAAGCACAGTGTATTGGACTGAAGAGAAGCTATTGTTCTCTTCAGTTTCCTAAGCAGAGTTGAACTAGATATGGCCCATGTGTGTAGGAAGCACAGTTCTTTTGTTCTGAGCAAGCTCACTGTTCAGGCCCTATAGGAAACACAGTAGAGTAGAAGAGTGCTCTTTTTTCAAAAGCGGAGTGTGTTTCATGTAAAGAGAGCTAGTGTTTGTTTTTCATTCATAATTGGAGTTGAATAACATGCAGTTTCTGGTCCTACGAGCAAGAGTTGTTTTCTGGTAAGGAAATTCACTATTACACTCTTTTTGCAATACACAGTGCAAATAGCATTTGCGTCTGTTCCTAGCAATACAGTGTATTGGACTGAATACAAGATACTGTTCCTGTCATTTTCCTAAGCAGAGTTGAAATAGATATGGCCTGTGTGTAGGAAGCATAGTTTTTTTCTCTGAACAAGCTCACTGTTCTGGCCCCATAGGAAACACAACAGAGAGGAAGAGTGCTCTTTTCTCAAAAGCAGAGTGTGTTTCTTGTAAGGCTGGCTAGTGTTTGTTTCCCATACATAAACGGAATTGAATCACATGCATTTCCTGGTCCTACAAGCAAGAGTTGTTTTCTGGTAAGGAAAGTCACTATTGTGCTCCCATTGCCATACACAGTGTATGTAGCACTCTCGTCTGGTCGCAGCAAGTACAGTGTATTTGACTGAAGAAAATCTACTGTTCTTGTCAGTTTCCTAAGCAGAGTTGAACTAGATATGGCTTGTGTGTGTATGAAGCACAGTTCTTTTGTTCTGAGCAAGCTCACTGGTCTGGCCCTATGGAAACACAGTAGAGTAGAAGGGTGCTTTTTCTCAGAAGCAGAGTGTGTTTCTTGTAAGGCGAGCTAGTGTTTGTTTCCCATTCATAAACGGAATTGATTCACATGCAGGTTCTGGTCCTACGAGCAAGAGTTGTTTTCTGGTAAGGAAAGTCACTTTTGCGCTCCCTTTGCCATACACAGTGCAAAGAGCACTCGAGTATGTTCCCAGAAAGTACAGTGTATTGGACGGAAGAGAAGCTAGTGTTCCTGTCAGTTTCCTAAGCAGAGTTGAACTAGATATGGCCCGTGTGTGGATGAAGCACAGTTCTTTTGCTCTGAGCAAGCTCACTCTTCTGGCCCTATAGAAAACACAGTAGAGAAGAAGAGTGCTCTTTTCTCAAAAGCAGAGTGTGTTTCTTGTAAGGCGAGCTAGTGTTTGTTTCCCATTCATAAAATGAGTTGAATCACATGCAGGTTCTGGTCTTACGAGCAAGAGTGGTTTTCTGGTAAGGAAAGTCACTAATGCGCTCCCATTGCCATACACAGTGCAAAAACACACACGTCCTTTACCAGCAAGTACTGAGTATTGGACTTAAGAGAAGCTAATGTTCTTATCACTTACCTAAGCAGAGTTGAACTAGATATAGCTTGTGTGTGTAGGAAGCACAGTTCTTTTGTTCTGACCAAGTTCGCTGCTCTGGCCCTATAGGAAACACAGTAGAGTAGAAGAGTGCTCTTTTCTCAAAAGCAGAGTGTGATTCTTGTTTGGTGATCCAGTGATTGTTTCCCATTAATCAACGGATTTGAATCACATGTAGTTTCTTGGTCCTACGAGCAAGTTTTTTTTTTTTTTTTTTCTGGTAAGGAAAGTCATTATTAAGCTCCCTTTGAAATACACAGTGCAAATAGCACTCGCTTCTGTTCCCAGCAATTACAGTGTATTGGACTGAAGAGAAGCTACTGTTCTTGTCAGTTTCCTAAGCAGAGTTGAACTAGACATGGCCCGTGTGTGTAGGAAGCACAGTTTTTTTGTTCTGAGCAAGCTCACTGTTCTGGGCCTATAGGAAACACAGTAGAGTAGAAAAGTGCTCCTTTATTAAAAGCAGAGTGTGTTTCTTGTAAGGCTAGCTAGCGTTTGTTTCCCATTCATAAACAGAGGTGAATCACATGCAGTTTCTGGTCCTATGAGGAAGAGTTGTTTTCTGGTAAGAAAAGTCACTATTGCTCTCTCATTGCCATACACAGTGCAAATAGCACTCGCATGTTTTCAGCAAGTACAGTGTATTGGACGGAAGTGAAGATACTGTTCTTGTCAGTTTCTTAAGCTGACTTTTACTAGATATGGCCTGTGTGAGTAGGATGCACAGTTCTTTTGTTCTGAGCAAGCTTACTCTTCTGGCCCTATAGGAAACAAAGTAGAGAAGAATAGTGCTCTTTTCTCAAAAGCAGAGTGTTTCTTGTAAGGATATCTAGTGTAAGGAAAATAACTATTGTGCTCCCATTGCCATACACAGAGCAAATAGCACTCGAGTCTTCTCCCAGCAAGTACAGTGTATTGGACTGAAGAGAAGCTACTGTTCTTGTCAATTTTCAGACATAGTTCAAATAGATATGGCCCATGTGCGTAGGAAGCACAGTTCTTTTGTTCTGAGCAAGCTCACTGATCTGGCCCTATTGAAAACACTGTAGAGTAGAAGAGTGCTCTTTTCCCAAAAACAGAGTGTGTTTATTGTAAGTCGCTCTAGTGTTTGTTTCCCATTCATAAAGGGTGTTGAATCACACGCAGTTTCTGGTCCTAGGAGCAAGAGTTGTTTTATGGTAAGGAAAGTCACTATAGCGCTCCCTTTGCCATACACAGCGCATATAGCACTCGCGTCTTTTCCCAGAAAGTACAGTGTTTTAGACAGAAGAGAAGCTACTGTTCTTGACATTTAACAAATCCGAGTTGAACTAGATATGGCTCATGTGTGTAGGAAGCACAGTTTTTTTCATCTGAGCAAGCTCACTGTTCTGGCCCTTTAGGAAACACAGTAGAGTAGAAGAGTGCTCTATTCCCCAAAGCAGAGAGTGTTTCTTGTAAGGCGAGCTAGTGTTTGTTTCCCATTCATAAAGGGTGTTGAATCACATGAAGTTTCTGATTTTATGAGCAAGAGTTGATTTCTGGTAAGGATAGTGACTATTGCGCTCCGATTTCCATATACAGTGCAAATCGACCTCGCGTCTGTTCTCTTGCAAGTAGAGTGTTTTGGACTGAAGAGAAGCTACTGTTCTTGTCAGTTTCCTATGCAGAGATGAACTAGATATGGCTCGTGTGTGTAGGAAACACAGTTCTTTTGTTCTGAGCAAGCTCACTCTTCTGGCCTTATAAGAAACACGGTAGAGTAGAAGAGTGCTCTTTTCTCAAAAGCCGAGTGTGTTTCCTGTAAGGCGAGCTAGTGTTTATTTCCCATTCATAAACAGAGTTGAAATACATAAAGTTTCTGGTTCTACGATCAAGAGTGGTTTTCTGATAGGGAAAGACACTATTGAGCTCCCCTTGTCATACACAGTGCAAATTGCACTCGCGTCTGTTCCCAGCAAGTACAGTGTATGGCCTAGAGAAACTAATGTTCTTGTCATTTTCCTAAGCAGAGTTGAACTAGATAGGGCCGGTATGTGGAGGAAGCACAGTTCTTTTGTTCTGAGCAAGCTCATTGTTCTGGCCCTATAAGAAACACAGTTGAGTAGAAGAGTGCTCTTTTCTCAATAGAAGAGTGTGTTTCTTGTAAGGCCAGCTACTCTTTGTTTCCCATTCATGATTGGAGTTGAATCACATGTAGTTTCTGGACCTATGAACAAGAATTGTTTTCTGGTAAAAAAAGTCACTATTGCGCTCCCATTGCCATACACAGTACAAATAGCACTTTCGTCTTTTCCCAGCAATTACAGTGTATTTCACTGAAGAGAAGGATACTGTTCTTGTCAGTTTACTAAGCAGAGTTTTACTAGATATGGCCCGTGTGAGTAGGAAGCACAGTTCTTTTGTTCTGAGCAAGCTCACTCCTCTGGCCTTATAGGAAACAGAGTAGAGAAGAGGAGTGCTCTTTTCTCAAAAGCAGAGTTTGTTTCTTGAAAGGCGAGCTAGTTTTTGTTTCCCATTCATAAAGGGAGTTGAATCACATGCAGTTCCTGGTCCTACGAGGAAAAGTTGTTTTCTGGTAAGGAAAGTCACTACTGTGCTCCCGTTGCCATACACAGTGCAAATAGCACTGGCATCTGTTCCCAACAAGTACAGTGTATTGGACTGAAGAGAAGATATTGTTCCTGTCAGTTTCCGAAGCAGAGTTTTACTAGATATGGCCCGTGTGAGTAGAAAGCACAGTTCTGTTTTTCTGAGCAAGCTCACTGTTCTGGCCCTATAGAAAACACAGTAGAGTAGAAGAGTGCTCATTTCTCCAAAGCTGACTGTGTTTCTTGTAAGGCGAGCAAGTGTTTGTTTCCTGTTCATAAAAGGAGTGGAGTCCCATGCAGTTTCTGGTCCTACAAGCAAGAGTTGTTTTATCGTAAGGAAAGTCACTACTCTGCTACCTTAGACATTCACAGTACAAATAGCCTTCATGTCTGTTTCCAGCAAGTACAGTGTATTAGACTGAAGAGAAGCTACTGTTCTTGTCAGTTTCCTAAGAGAAGTTTTACTAGATATGGCCCGTGTGAGTAGGAAGCACAGTTCTTTTGTTCTGAGCAAGCTCACTGTTCTGGCACTATAGGAAACACAGTAGAGAAGAAGAGTGCTCTTTTCTGAAAAGCAGAGTGTTTTTCTCATAAGGCGAGTTAGTGTTTGTTTCCCATTAATAAACGGAGTTTAATCACATGCAGTTTGTGGTCCTACTAGCAAGAGTTGTTTTCTGGTAAGTAAAGTCATTATAGCGCTCCCATTGCCATACACAGTACAAATAGCATACCTTTTTGATCAGAGCAAGTACAGTGTATTGGACTGAAGATATGCTACTGTTTTTGTCAGTTTCACAAGCAGAGTTAACAGTGTTGCCCCTGTGGTAGGGAGCACAGTTCTTCTGTTCTGAGCTAACTCACTGCTCTGGCCCTATGGAAACACAGTAGAGTAGAAGAGTGCTCTTTTCTCAAAAGAAGAGTGTGGTTATTGATAGGCTAGCAAGTGTTTGTTTCCCATTCATGAATAGTTGAGTCACATGCAGTTTCTGGTCCTACGAGCAAGAGTTGTTTTCTGCTAAGAAGAGTCACTATTGCGCTCCCATTGCCATACACAGTGCAAATAGCACTCGCGTCTGTTCCCAGCAAGTACAGTGTATTGGACTGAAGAGAAGGTAGTGTTCTTGTCAAATTACTAAGCACAGTTGAACAGAATTTGACCTGTGTCTATAGAAAGCACAGTTCATTTTTTCTGAGCAAGCTAAATCTTCTGGCCCTATACGAAATATAGTAGAAGAGTGCCCTTTTCTCAAAAGCAGAGTGTGTTTCTTTTAACGTGAGGTAGCATTTGTTTCGCATTCACAAACAGAGTTAAATCACATGTAGTTTCTGGTCCTACGAGCAAGAAATGGTTTCCTGTAAGGAAAGTCACTATTGTGCTCCCTTTGTAATACACAGTGCAAATAGCACTCGTGTCTGTTCCCAGCAAGTACAGGGTATTGGACTGAAGGGAAGCTACTGTTCTTGTCAGTTTCCTAAGCAAAATTGAATTAGATATAGCCAGTGTGTGTAGGAAGCACAGATCTTTTGTTCTGAGCAAGCTCACTCTTCTGGCTCTATAGGAAACACAGTAGAGTGGAAGAGTGCTCTTTTCTCAAAAGCAGAGTGTGTTTCTTGTCAGGAGAGCTTGTGTTTGTTTCCCAGTCATAAATGGAGTTGAATCACATAGAGTTTCTGGTCCTAAGAGCAAGAGTTGTTTTCTGCTAAGAAGAGTCAGTATTGCACTCCCATTGCCATACACAGTGCAAATAGCACTCACGTCTGTTCCCAGCAAGTACAGTGTTTGGACTGAAGAGATGCTACTGTTCTTGTCAGTTTCCTAAGCAGAGTTGAACTAGATATGGCGCGTGTTCTTTTGTTCTGAGCAAGCTCACTTATCTGGCCCTTTAAAAAAACACAGTAGAGTAGAAGAGTGCTCTTTTCTCAAAAGCAGAGTGTGTTTCTTGTAAGGAGAGCTAGTTTTTGTTTCCCATTCATAAATGGAGTTGAATCACATTCAGTATCTGGTCCTACGAGCAAGAGAATTTTTTTGGTAAGGAAAGTCAGTATTGCGCTCCCATTGCCATACACTGTACAAATGCACTCGTGGCTGTTCCCAGCAAGTGCAGTGTATTGGATTGAAGAGAAGATACTCTTATTGTCACTTTCCTAAGCAGAGTTGAACTAATATGGCCCATGTGTGTAGGAAGCACAGTTCTTTTGCTCTGAGCAAGCTCACTGTTCTGGCCCTATAGTGCTCTTTTCTCAAAAGCAGAGTATGTTTCTTGTAAGGAGAGCAAGTGTTTGTTTCCCATTCATAAACGGAGTTGAAACACAAGCAGTTATTTGTCCTATGAGCTAGAGTTGATATATGGTAAGGAAATTCACTATTGTGCTCCCATTGCCTTACTCTGTGCAAATAGCACTCGCGTCTGTTCCCAGCAAGTACAGTGTATTGGACTGAAGAGAAGCTACTGTTCTTGTCAGTTTCCTAAGCAGAGTTGAACTAGATATGGCCCGTGTGTGTAGGAAGCACAGTTCTTTTGTTCTGAGTAAGCTCACTGTTCTGGCCATATAGGAAACACAGTAGAGTAAATGAGTGCTCTTTTCTCAAAAGCAGAGTGTGTTTCTTGTAAGACGAGCTAATGTTCGTTTCCCAGTTATAAATGCAGTTGAATCACATGCAGTTTCTGGTACTATGAGCAAGAGTTGTTTTCTGGTAAGGAAAGTCACTATTGTGCTCCATTTCCATAAAGAGTGCAAATAACACTCGGGTTTGTTTGCAGCAAGTACAGTATATTGGACAGAAGAGAAGCTACTGTTCTTGTCATATTTCCTAAGCAGATTTGAACTTGATATGGCCCGTGTGTGTAGGAAGCACAGTTCTTTTGTCTGAGCTAGCTCACTGTTCTGGCCCTTTAGCAAACACAGTAGAGTAGAAGAGTGTTCTTTTCACAAAAGCAGAGTGTGTTTCTTATTAGGTGAGGTATTGTTTGTTTCCCATTCATAAACAGAGTTGAATCACATGCAGTATCTGGTCCTTGGACAATAGTTGTTTTCTGGTAAGAAAAGTCACTATTGGGCTCCCAATTCCATACAGAGTGCAAATAGCACTCGCGTCTGTTCCCAGCAAGTACTTTGTATTGGACTGAAGAGAAGCTACTGTTCTTGTCAGTTTCCTAAGCAGAGTTGAACTAGATATGGCTGATGTGTGCCGGAAGCATAGTTCTTTGTCTGAGCTAGCTCACTCTTCTGGCCCTATAAGAAAAACAGTAAAGTAGAAGAGTGCTCTTTATTCAAAGGCAGAGTGTGTTTCTTGTCAGGCGAGCTAGTGTTTGTTTCCCATTCATAAATGGAGTTGAATAACATGCAGTTTCTGGTGCTAGGAGCAAGAGTTGTTTTCAGGTAAGGAAAGTCACTATGGAGCTCCCAGTTCCATACAGAGTGGAAATAGCACTCGCGTCTGTTCCCAGCAATTACAGTGTATTGGACTGAAGAGAAGCTACTGTTCTTGTCAGTTTCCTAAGCAGAGTTGAAATTGATATGGCCCGTGTGTGTTGGAAGCACAGTTCTTTTGTTCTGAGCTAGCTCATTCTTCTGGCCCTATAGGAAAAACAGTAGAGTAGAAGAGTGCTCTTTATTCAAAAGCAGAGTGTGTTTCTTGTCAGATGAGATAGTGTTTGTTTCCTATTCATAAATGGAGTTGAATCACATGCAGTTTCTGGTCCTAGGAGCAAGAGTTTTTTTCAGGTATGGAAAGTCACTATGGAGCTTCCAGTTCCATACAGAGTGCAAATAGCAGTTGCGTCTGTTCCCAGCAATTACATTGTAGTGGACTGAAGAGAAGCTACTGTTCTTGTCATTTTCCTAAGCAGAGTTGAACGAGGAATAACCCGTGTGTGTAGGAAGCACAATTCTTTTGATCTGAGCCGGCTCACTTTTCTGGCCCATTAGGAAACACAGTAAAGTAGAAGAGTGCTCTTTTGTCAAAAGCAGAGTGTGTTTCTTGTAAGGGAGCTAGTGTTTGTTTCCCAAACATAAACAGTCTTGATTCACATTCAGTTTCTGGTTCTATGAACAAGAGTTGTTTAATGGTAAGGAAAGTCACTATTGCGTTCCCATTGATATACACAGTGCAAAGAGCACTAGCATTTGTTCCTAGCAAGTACAGTGTATAAAAGTGAAGAGAAACTACTGTTCTTGTCAGTTTCCTAAGCAGAGTTGAACTAGGTGTGGCCCTTGTGTGTAGGAAACACAGTTCCTTTTTTCTGAGCAAGCTCACTGTTCTTGCCCTATAGGAAACACAGTAGAGTAGAAAAGTGTTCTTTTCTGAAAAGCAGAATGTGTTTCATGTAAGGCAAGCTAGTGTTTGTTATCCATTCATAAACGGAGTTGAATCACATGCAGTTTCTGGTCCTACCAGCGCTCCCATTGACACATACTGTGAAATAGCACTCACGTCTGTTCAGAGCAAGTACAGTGTATCAGAATGAAGTGAAGCTACTGTTCTTGTGAGTTTCCTAAGCTGAGTTGAACAAGATGTGGCCCTTGTGTGTAGGACGCACATTTCTTTTGTTCTGAGTAAGCTCACTCTTCTGGCCCTGTAGGAAACAGAATAGAGTAGAAGAATGCTCTTTTCTCAAAAGCAGAGTGTGTTTATTTAAGGAGAGCTAGTGTTTGTTTCCCATTCATAAACGGAGTTGAATCACATGCAGTTTCTGGTCCTACAAGCAAGAGTTGTTTTCTGGTAAGGAAAGTCACTATTGCATCCCAGTGCAAATAGCACTCACGTCTATTCCCAGCAATTTCAGTGTATTGGACTGACGAGAACCTACTGTTCTTGTCATTTTCCTAAGCAGAGTGGAACTAGATATGGCCCGTGTGTGTAAGGAAGCACAGTTCTTTTGTTCTGGGCAAGCTGACTCTTCTGGCCCTATAGAAAACACAGTAGAGTAGAAGAGTGCTCTTTTCTCAAGAGCAGAGTGTGTTTCATGTAAGGCGAGCTAGTGTTTGTTTCCCATTCATAAACCGAGTTGAATTACATGCAGTTTCTGGTATTAGTAGCAAGAGTTGTTTTCTTAAAGGAAGGTCACTATTGTGCTCCCATTGTAATATACAGTGCAAATAGCACTTGCTTCTGTTCCCAGTAAGTAGGGTGTATTAGACTGAAGAGAAGCTACTGTTCTTGTCAGTTTCTTGAGCAGAGTTGAACTAGATATGACCCGTGTGTGTAGGAAGCACAGTTCTTTTGTTCTGAGCAAGCACACTGTTCTGACCTTTTAGGAAACATAGTACTCTTTTCTCAAAAGCAGAGTGTGTTTCTTGTTAGGCAAGCTAGTGTTTGTTTCCCATTCACAAAGGGAGTTGAATCACATGCAGTTTCTGGTCCTACAAGCATAAGTTGTTTTCTGTAAAGGAAAGTCACGATAGTATCCCATTGCCATAAACAGAGCAAATACCACTCGAGTCTGTTCCCAGCATGTACAGTGTATTGGACTGAAGAGAAGCTACAGTTCTTATCAATTTCAAAAGCAGTGTTGAACTAGATAGATATGGCTGATGTGTGCAGGAAGCATAGTTCTTTGTCTGAGCTAGCTCAATGTTCTGGCCCTATAGGAAACACAGTAGAGAAGAAGAGGGCTCTTTTCTCAAAAGCAGAGTGTGTTTCTTGTTAGGCAAGCTAGTGTTTTTTTTCCATTCATAAATGGAGTTGAATCACATGCATTTCTGGTCCTTTGTGCAATAGTTGTTTTCTGGTAATGAAAGTCACTATTGTGCTTCCATTGCCATACACAGTGCAAATAGCACTCGAGTCTGTTCCCAGCAATTACAGTGTATTGAACTGAAGAGAAGCTACGGTTTTTGTAATTTTCCTAAGTAGAGTTGAACTAGATATAACCAGTGTGTGTAGGAAGCACAGCACTTTTGTTCTGAGTAAGCTCACTCTTCTGGCTTTATAGGAAACAGAGCAGAGTAGAAGAATGCTCATTTCTCAAGAGCAGAGTGTGTTTCTTGTAAAGAGAGCTAGTGTTTGTTTCCCATTCATAAACGGAATTGAATCTCATGCAGTATGTGGTCCTACGAGCAAGAGTTGTTTTCTGGTAAGGAAAGTCACTATTACGCTCCCATTGACAAGTACTGTGCAAATAGCACTTTAGTCTGTTATCAGTAAGTACAGTGTAATAGACTGAAGAGAAGCTACTGTTCTTGTCAGTTTTTTAAGCAGAGTTGAAAGAGATATGGTCCGTGTGTATAGGAAGCACAGTTCTTTTTTTTGCGCAAGCTCACTTTTCTGACCTTATCGAAAACACATTAGAGTAGAAGAGAGGTCTTTTCTCAAAAGCAGAGTGTTTTTCTTGTAAGGAGAGCTAGTGTTTGTTTCCCATTCATAAACGAAATTGAATCACATGCAGTATCTTGTCCTACGTGCAAGAGTTGTTTTCTGGTAAGGAAATTCACTATTATGTTCCCCTTGTCATACACAATGTAAAAAGCACTCGCGTCTGTTCCCAGCAAGTACTTTGTATTGGACTGAAGAGAAGCTACTGTTCCTGTCAGTTTAGAAGCAGAGTTGACCTAGATATTACCCGTGTGTATAGGAAGCACAGTTCTTTTGTTCTGAGCAAGCTCATTGTTCTGGAAATATAGGAAACACAGTAGAGTAGAAGAGTGCTCTTTTCTCAAAAGAAGAGTGTGGTTATTGATAGGCTAGCAAGTGTTTGTT
The DNA here is from genome assembly GCF_949786415.1 of Peromyscus eremicus. Lineage (NCBI taxonomy): Eukaryota > Metazoa > Chordata > Mammalia > Rodentia > Cricetidae > Peromyscus > Peromyscus eremicus. Next base: position 119,000 of record NW_026734359.1, read on the forward strand.
TCCCATTCATGAATAGTTGAGTCACATGCAGTTTCTGGTCCTACGAGCAAGAGTTGTTTTCTGCTAAGAAGAGTCACTATTGCGCTCCCATTGCCATACACAGTGCAAATAGCACTCGCGTCTGTTCCCAGCAAGTACAGTGTATTGGACTGAAGAGAAGGTAGTGTTCTTGTCAAATTACTAAGCACAGTTGAACAGAATTTGACCTGTGTCTATAGAAAGCACAGTTCATTTTTTCTGAGCAAGCTAAATCTTCTGGCCCTATACGAAATATAGTAGAAGAGTGCCCTTTTCTCAAAAGCAGAGTGTGTTTCTTTTAACGTGAGGTAGCATTTGTTTCGCATTCACAAACAGAGTTAAATCACATGTAGTTTCTGGTCCTACGAGCAAGAAATGGTTTCCTGTAAGGAAAGTCACTATTGTGCTCCCTTTGTAATACACAGTGCAAATAGCACTCGTGTCTGTTCCCAGCAAGTACAGGGTATTGGACTGAAGGGAAGCTACTGTTCTTGTCAGTTTCCTAAGCAAAATTGAATTAGATATAGCCAGTGTGTGTAGGAAGCACAGATCTTTTGTTCTGAGCAAGCTCACTCTTCTGGCTCTATAGGAAACACAGTAGAGTGGAAGAGTGCTCTTTTCTCAAAAGCAGAGTGTGTTTCTTGTCAGGAGAGCTTGTGTTTGTTTCCCAGTCATAAATGGAGTTGAATCACATAGAGTTTCTGGTCCTAAGAGCAAGAGTTGTTTTCTGCTAAGAAGAGTCAGTATTGCACTCCCATTGCCATACACAGTGCAAATAGCACTCACGTCTGTTCCCAGCAAGTACAGTGTTTGGACTGAAGAGATGCTACTGTTCTTGTCAGTTTCCTAAGCAGAGTTGAACTAGATATGGCGCGTGTTCTTTTGTTCTGAGCAAGCTCACTTATCTGGCCCTTTAAAAAAACACAGTAGAGTAGAAGAGTGCTCTTTTCTCAAAAGCAGAGTGTGTTTCTTGTAAGGAGAGCTAGTTTTTGTTTCCCATTCATAAATGGAGTTGAATCACATTCAGTATCTGGTCCTACGAGCAAGAGAATTTTTTTGGTAAGGAAAGTCAGTATTGCGCTCCCATTGCCATACACTGTACAAATGCACTCGTGGCTGTTCCCAGCAAGTGCAGTGTATTGGATTGAAGAGAAGATACTCTTATTGTCACTTTCCTAAGCAGAGTTGAACTAATATGGCCCATGTGTGTAGGAAGCACAGTTCTTTTGCTCTGAGCAAGCTCACTGTTCTGGCCCTATAGTGCTCTTTTCTCAAAAGCAGAGTATGTTTCTTGTAAGGAGAGCAAGTGTTTGTTTCCCATTCATAAACGGAGTTGAAACACAAGCAGTTATTTGTCCTATGAGCTAGAGTTGATATATGGTAAGGAAATTCACTATTGTGCTCCCATTGCCTTACTCTGTGCAAATAGCACTCGCGTCTGTTCCCAGCAAGTACAGTGTATTGGACTGAAGAGAAGCTACTGTTCTTGTCAGTTTCCTAAGCAGAGTTGAACTAGATATGGCCCGTGTGTGTAGGAAGCACAGTTCTTTTGTTCTGAGTAAGCTCACTGTTCTGGCCATATAGGAAACACAGTAGAGTAAATGAGTGCTCTTTTCTCAAAAGCAGAGTGTGTTTCTTGTAAGACGAGCTAATGTTCGTTTCCCAGTTATAAATGCAGTTGAATCACATGCAGTTTCTGGTACTATGAGCAAGAGTTGTTTTCTGGTAAGGAAAGTCACTATTGTGCTCCATTTCCATAAAGAGTGCAAATAACACTCGGGTTTGTTTGCAGCAAGTACAGTATATTGGACAGAAGAGAAGCTACTGTTCTTGTCATATTTCCTAAGCAGATTTGAACTTGATATGGCCCGTGTGTGTAGGAAGCACAGTTCTTTTGTCTGAGCTAGCTCACTGTTCTGGCCCTTTAGCAAACACAGTAGAGTAGAAGAGTGTTCTTTTCACAAAAGCAGAGTGTGTTTCTTATTAGGTGAGGTATTGTTTGTTTCCCATTCATAAACAGAGTTGAATCACATGCAGTATCTGGTCCTTGGACAATAGTTGTTTTCTGGTAAGAAAAGTCACTATTGGGCTCCCAATTCCATACAGAGTGCAAATAGCACTCGCGTCTGTTCCCAGCAAGTACTTTGTATTGGACTGAAGAGAAGCTACTGTTCTTGTCAGTTTCCTAAGCAGAGTTGAACTAGATATGGCTGATGTGTGCCGGAAGCATAGTTCTTTGTCTGAGCTAGCTCACTCTTCTGGCCCTATAAGAAAAACAGTAAAGTAGAAGAGTGCTCTTTATTCAAAGGCAGAGTGTGTTTCTTGTCAGGCGAGCTAGTGTTTGTTTCCCATTCATAAATGGAGTTGAATAACATGCAGTTTCTGGTGCTAGGAGCAAGAGTTGTTTTCAGGTAAGGAAAGTCACTATGGAGCTCCCAGTTCCATACAGAGTGGAAATAGCACTCGCGTCTGTTCCCAGCAATTACAGTGTATTGGACTGAAGAGAAGCTACTGTTCTTGTCAGTTTCCTAAGCAGAGTTGAAATTGATATGGCCCGTGTGTGTTGGAAGCACAGTTCTTTTGTTCTGAGCTAGCTCATTCTTCTGGCCCTATAGGAAAAACAGTAGAGTAGAAGAGTGCTCTTTATTCAAAAGCAGAGTGTGTTTCTTGTCAGATGAGATAGTGTTTGTTTCCTATTCATAAATGGAGTTGAATCACATGCAGTTTCTGGTCCTAGGAGCAAGAGTTTTTTTCAGGTATGGAAAGTCACTATGGAGCTTCCAGTTCCATACAGAGTGCAAATAGCAGTTGCGTCTGTTCCCAGCAATTACATTGTAGTGGACTGAAGAGAAGCTACTGTTCTTGTCATTTTCCTAAGCAGAGTTGAACGAGGAATAACCCGTGTGTGTAGGAAGCACAATTCTTTTGATCTGAGCCGGCTCACTTTTCTGGCCCATTAGGAAACACAGTAAAGTAGAAGAGTGCTCTTTTGTCAAAAGCAGAGTGTGTTTCTTGTAAGGGAGCTAGTGTTTGTTTCCCAAACATAAACAGTCTTGATTCACATTCAGTTTCTGGTTCTATGAACAAGAGTTGTTTAATGGTAAGGAAAGTCACTATTGCGTTCCCATTGATATACACAGTGCAAAGAGCACTAGCATTTGTTCCTAGCAAGTACAGTGTATAAAAGTGAAGAGAAACTACTGTTCTTGTCAGTTTCCTAAGCAGAGTTGAACTAGGTGTGGCCCTTGTGTGTAGGAAACACAGTTCCTTTTTTCTGAGCAAGCTCACTGTTCTTGCCCTATAGGAAACACAGTAGAGTAGAAAAGTGTTCTTTTCTGAAAAGCAGAATGTGTTTCATGTAAGGCAAGCTAGTGTTTGTTATCCATTCATAAACGGAGTTGAATCACATGCAGTTTCTGGTCCTACCAGCGCTCCCATTGACACATACTGTGAAATAGCACTCACGTCTGTTCAGAGCAAGTACAGTGTATCAGAATGAAGTGAAGCTACTGTTCTTGTGAGTTTCCTAAGCTGAGTTGAACAAGATGTGGCCCTTGTGTGTAGGACGCACATTTCTTTTGTTCTGAGTAAGCTCACTCTTCTGGCCCTGTAGGAAACAGAATAGAGTAGAAGAATGCTCTTTTCTCAAAAGCAGAGTGTGTTTATTTAAGGAGAGCTAGTGTTTGTTTCCCATTCATAAACGGAGTTGAATCACATGCAGTTTCTGGTCCTACAAGCAAGAGTTGTTTTCTGGTAAGGAAAGTCACTATTGCATCCCAGTGCAAATAGCACTCACGTCTATTCCCAGCAATTTCAGTGTATTGGACTGACGAGAACCTACTGTTCTTGTCATTTTCCTAAGCAGAGTGGAACTAGATATGGCCCGTGTGTGTAAGGAAGCACAGTTCTTTTGTTCTGGGCAAGCTGACTCTTCTGGCCCTATAGAAAACACAGTAGAGTAGAAGAGTGCTCTTTTCTCAAGAGCAGAGTGTGTTTCATGTAAGGCGAGCTAGTGTTTGTTTCCCATTCATAAACCGAGTTGAATTACATGCAGTTTCTGGTATTAGTAGCAAGAGTTGTTTTCTTAAAGGAAGGTCACTATTGTGCTCCCATTGTAATATACAGTGCAAATAGCACTTGCTTCTGTTCCCAGTAAGTAGGGTGTATTAGACTGAAGAGAAGCTACTGTTCTTGTCAGTTTCTTGAGCAGAGTTGAACTAGATATGACCCGTGTGTGTAGGAAGCACAGTTCTTTTGTTCTGAGCAAGCACACTGTTCTGACCTTTTAGGAAACATAGTACTCTTTTCTCAAAAGCAGAGTGTGTTTCTTGTTAGGCAAGCTAGTGTTTGTTTCCCATTCACAAAGGGAGTTGAATCACATGCAGTTTCTGGTCCTACAAGCATAAGTTGTTTTCTGTAAAGGAAAGTCACGATAGTATCCCATTGCCATAAACAGAGCAAATACCACTCGAGTCTGTTCCCAGCATGTACAGTGTATTGGACTGAAGAGAAGCTACAGTTCTTATCAATTTCAAAAGCAGTGTTGAACTAGATAGATATGGCTGATGTGTGCAGGAAGCATAGTTCTTTGTCTGAGCTAGCTCAATGTTCTGGCCCTATAGGAAACACAGTAGAGAAGAAGAGGGCTCTTTTCTCAAAAGCAGAGTGTGTTTCTTGTTAGGCAAGCTAGTGTTTTTTTCCCATTCATAAATGGAGTTGAATCACATGCATTTCTGGTCCTTTGTGCAATAGTTGTTTTCTGGTAATGAAAGTCACTATTGTGCTTCCATTGCCATACACAGTGCAAATAGCACTCGAGTCTGTTCCCAGCAATTACAGTGTATTGAACTGAAGAGAAGCTACGGTTTTTGTAATTTTCCTAAGTAGAGTTGAACTAGATATAACCAGTGTGTGTAGGAAGCACAGCACTTTTGTTCTGAGTAAGCTCACTCTTCTGGCTTTATAGGAAACAGAGCAGAGTAGAAGAATGCTCATTTCTCAAGAGCAGAGTGTGTTTCTTGTAAAGAGAGCTAGTGTTTGTTTCCCATTCATAAACGGAATTGAATCTCATGCAGTATGTGGTCCTACGAGCAAGAGTTGTTTTCTGGTAAGGAAAGTCACTATTACGCTCCCATTGACAAGTACTGTGCAAATAGCACTTTAGTCTGTTATCAGTAAGTACAGTGTAATAGACTGAAGAGAAGCTACTGTTCTTGTCAGTTTTTTAAGCAGAGTTGAAAGAGATATGGTCCGTGTGTATAGGAAGCACAGTTCTTTTTTTTGCGCAAGCTCACTTTTCTGACCTTATCGAAAACACATTAGAGTAGAAGAGAGGTCTTTTCTCAAAAGCAGAGTGTTTTTCTTGTAAGGAGAGCTAGTGTTTGTTTCCCATTCATAAACGAAATTGAATCACATGCAGTATCTTGTCCTACGTGCAAGAGTTGTTTTCTGGTAAGGAAATTCACTATTATGTTCCCCTTGTCATACACAATGTAAAAAGCACTCGCGTCTGTTCCCAGCAAGTACTTTGTATTGGACTGAAGAGAAGCTACTGTTCCTGTCAGTTTAGAAGCAGAGTTGACCTAGATATTACCCGTGTGTATAGGAAGCACAGTTCTTTTGTTCTGAGCAAGCTCATTGTTCTGGAAATACAGGAAACACAGTAGAGTAGAAGAGTGCTCTTTTCTCAAAAGTAGAGTGTGTTTCTTGTAAGGTGAGCTAGTGTTTGTTTCCCATTCATAAACCGAGTTGAATCACATGCAGTTTCTGGTATTAGTAGCAAGAGTTGTTTTCTTAAAGGAAGGTCACTATTGTGCTCCCATTGTAATATACAGTGCGCATAGCACTCGCATCTGTTCTGAGCAAGTAGAGTGTATTAGACTGAAGAGAAGTTACTGTTCTTGTCTGTTCCCTAAGCAGAGTTGAACTAGATATGACCCGTGTGTGTAGGAAGCACAGTTCTTTGTTCTGAGCAAGCTCACTGTTCTGGCCCTCTAGAAAACACAGTAGAATAGAAAGAAGAGTGCTCTTTTCTCCAAAGCAGAGTCTGTTTCTTGAAAGGCGAGCTAGTGTTTGTTTCCCATTCACAAAGAAAGTTGAATCACATGCAGTTTTTGGTCCTACAAGCAAGAGCTGTTTTCTAGTAAGAAAAGTCACTATTGCATCCCATTGCCATAAACAGTGCAAATAGCACTCGCGTCTGTTCCCAGCATGTACAGTGTATTGGACTGAAGAGAAGCTACTGTTCTTGTCAGTTTCCTAAGCAGAGTTGAAATTGATATGGCCCGTGTGTGTAGGAAGCACAGCTCTTTTGTTCTGAGCAAGCTCACTCTTCTGGCCCTATAGGAAAAACAGTAGGGAAGAAGAGTGCTCTTTTCTCAAAAGCATAGTGTGTTTCTTGTAAGACGAGCTAGTGTTTGTTTTCCATTCATAAACGGAGTTGAATCACATGCATTTCTGGTCCTTTGAGCAATAGTTGTTTTCTGGTAATGAAAGTCACTATTGTGCTTCCATTGCCCTACACAGTGCAAATAGCACTCGAGTCTGTTCCCAGTAAGTACAGTGTATTGGACTGAAGAGAAGCTACTCTTCTTGTGAGTTTTCTAAGCAGAGTTGAACAAGATATGACCCGTGTCTGTAGGAAGCACAGCTCTTTTGTTCTGAGTAAGCTCACTCTTCTGGTCCTATAGGAAACAGAACAGAGTAGAAGAATGCTCATTTCTCAAGAGAAGAGTGGCCGGGCAGTGGTGGCGCACGCCTTTAATCCCAGCACTCGGGAGGCAGAGCCAGGCGGATCTCTGTGAGTTCGAGGCCAGCCTGGGCTACCAAGTGAGTCCCAGGAAAAGCGCAAAGCTACACAGAGGAAACCTGTCTCGAAAAACAAAAACAAAAACAACAACAAAAAAAAAAGAGAAGAGTGTGTTTCTTGTAAGGAGAGCTAGTGTTTGTTTCCCATTCACAAACGGAATTGAATCTCATGCAGTATCTGGTCCTACGAGCAAGAGTTGTTTTCTGGTAAGTAAAGTCACTATTATGCTCCCATTGACATGTACTGTGCAAATAGCACTTTCGTCTGTTATCAGTAAGTACAGTGTAATAGACTGAAGAGAAGCTACTGTTCTTGTCAGTTTTTTAAGCAGAGTTGAAAGAGATATGGCCCATGTATGTAGAAAGCACAGATCTTTTGTTTGCGCAAGCTCATTTTTCTGACCCTATAGACAACACATTAGAGTAGAATAGAGCTCTTTTCTCAAAAGTAGAGTGTGTTTCTTGTAAGGAGAGCTAGTGTTTGTTTCCCATTCATAAACAAAATTGAATCACATGCAGTATCTTGTCCTACATGCAAGAGTTGTTTTCTGGTAAGGAAATTCACTATTGTGTTCCCCTTGTCATACACAATGTAAAAAGCACTCGTGTCTGTTCCCAGCAAGTACTTTGTATTGGACTGAATAGAAGCTACTGTTCCTGTCAGTTTAGAAGCAGAGTTGACCTAGATATTACCCGTGTGTGTAGGAAGCACAGTTCTTTTGTTCTGAGCAAGCTCATTGTTCTGGAAATATAGGAAACACAGTAGAGAAGAAGAGTGCTCTTTTCTCAAGAGCAGAGTGTGTTTCTTGTAAGGCGAGCTAGTGTTTGTTTCCCATTCATAAACCGAGTTGAATAACACGCAGTTTCTGGCCCTTCAAGCAAGAGTTTTTTTTCTGGTAAGGAAAGTCACTAATGTGCTCCTATTGCCATACATACTGCAAATAGCACTCATGGCTATTCCAAGCAAGTACAGTGTATTGGACTGAAGAGAAGCTACTGTTCTGTTTCCTAACCTTAGTTGAACAAGATATGGCTCATGTGTGTAGGAAGCACAGTTCTTTTGTTCTGAGCAAGCTCGCTCTAGCAGAGTGTGTATCTTATTAGGTGAGCTATTGTTTGTTTCCCATTCATAAACGGAGTTGAATCACATGCAGTTTCTGGTCCTAGGACAAGAGTTGTTTCCGGTAAAAAAAAAAAAAAAAGTCACTATTGTGCTCCCAATTCCATACAGAGTGCAAATAGCAGTTGCGTCTGTTCCCAGCATGTACAGTGTATTGGACTGAAGAGAAGCTACTTTTCTTGTCATTTTCCTAAGCAGAGTTGAAGGAGATATAACCCGTGTGTGTAGGAAGCACAATTCTTTTGATCTGAGCCGGCTCACTTTTCTGGCCCATTAGGAAACACAGTAAAGTAGAAGAGTGCTCTTTTGTCAGAAGCAGAGTGTGTTTCTTATAAGGGAGTTAGTGTTTGTTTCCCATTTATAAACAGTCTTGATTCACATTCAGTTTCTGGTTCTATGAACAAGAGTTGTTTAATGGTAAGGAAAGTCACTATTGCGCTCCCATTGATATACACAGTGCAAAGAATACGAGCATCTGTTCCCAGCAAGTACAGTGTATTGGACTGAAGAGAAGCTACTGTTCTTGTCAGTTTCCTAAGCAGAGTTGACCTAGATATGGCCCGTGTGTAGGAAACACAGTTCTTTTTTTCTGAGCAATCTCACTGTTCTCGCCCTATAGGAAACACAGTAGAGTAGAAGAGTGTTCTTTTCTAAAAAGCAGAGTGTGATTCATGTAAGGCAAGCTAGTGTTTGTTACCCATTCATAAACGGAGTTGAATCACATGAAGTTTCTGGTCCTACCAGCAAGAGTTCTTTTTTGGTAAGGAAAGTCACTATTGCGCTCCCATTGACAGGTACTGTGCATATAGCACTCATGTCTGTTCAGAGCAAGGACAGTGTATCAGAATGAAGTGAAGCTACTGTTCTTGTGAGTTTCCTAAGCAGAGTTGAACAAGATATGGCCCTTGTGTGTAGGACGCACATTTCTTTTGTTCTGAGAAAGCTCACTCTTCTGGCCCAATAGGAAACAGAATAGAGTAGAAGAATGCTCTTTTCTGAAAAGCAGAGTGTGTTTCTTGTAAGGCCAGCTAGTGTTTCCTTCCCACTCATAAACGGAGTTGAATCATATTCAGCTTCTGGTCCTACAAGCAAGAGTTGTTTTCTAATAAGGAATGTCACTATTGTGCTCCCAAAACCATACACAGTGCAAATAGCACTCGCGTCTGTTCCCAGCAAGTACAGTGTATTGGACTGAAGAGAAGCTACTGTTCTTGTCAGTTTCCTAAGCAGAGTTGAACTAGATATGACCCGTGTGTGTAGGAAGAACAGTTTTTTTGTTCTGAGCAAGCTCACTGTTCTAGTCCTGTAAGAAAAGAGTAGAGTAAAAGAGTGCTCTAATGTCAAAAGCAGAGTGTGTTTCTCGTAAGGCGAGCTAGTGTTAGTTTCCCATTCATAAACGAAGTTGAATCACATGCAGTTTCTGGTCCTGTGAGCAAGAGTTTTTTTTCTGGTAAGTAAAGTCACTATTGTTCTCCCATTGACATACACAGTGCAAATAGCACTCGCGTCTGTTCCCAGCAATACAGTGTATTAGACTGGAGAGAAGCTACTATTCTTGTCAGTTTCATAAGCAGAGCTGAACTAGATATGGCCCGTGTGTGTAGGAAGCACAGTTCTTTTGTTCTGAGGAATCTCACTGTTCTGGCCCTACACAAAACAGATAAGAGTAGAATAGTGCTCTTTTCTGAAAAGTAGAGTGTGCTTCTCATAAGGAGAGCTAGTGTTTGCTTCCCATTCAAAAACGGAGTTGAATCACATGCAGTTTCTGGTCCTAAAAGCAAGAGTAGTTTTCTAGTAAGCAAAGTTATTATTGTGCTCCCATTGACATACAGAGTGCAAATAAGCACTCGTGTCTGTTCCCAGCAAGTACATTGTATTGGATAAAAAAGAAGCTACTGTTCTTGTCAGTTTCCTAAGCAGAGTTGAACTAGATATGGCCCGTGTGTGTAGGAAGCACAGTTCTTTTGTTCTGACCAAGCTCACTGTTCTGGTGCTATAGGAATCACAGTAGAGTAGAACAGTGCTCTTTTCTCAAAAGCAGAGTGTGTTTCTTGTAAGGTGAGCTCTTGTTTGTTTGCCATTCATAAATGGAGTTGAATCACATGCAGTTTCTGGTCCTACAAGCAAGAGTTGTTTTCTGGTAAGAAGAATCACTATTGTGATCCCATTGCCAAACAGTGCAAATAGCACTCACGTATGTTCCCAGTAAGTACAGTGTATTGGACTGTGGAAAAGCTCCTGTTCTTGTCAGTTTCCTAAGCAGATTTAAACTAGGTATGGCTCGTGTGTGTAGGAAGTACAGTTCTTTTGTTCTGTGGAAGCTCACTGTTCTGGCACTACACGAAACACAGAAGAGTAGAAGAGTGCTCTTTTCTGAAAAGTAGAGTGTGTTTCTTGTAAGGCCGGCTAGTGTTTGCTTTCCATTCATAATCAGAGTTGATTCACATTCAGTTTCTGGTCCTACAAGCAAGAGTTGTTTTCTGGTAAGGAAAGTCACTATTGCGCTCCCATTGCCGTACACAGTGCAAATAGCACTCGCGTCTGTTCTCAGCAAGTACAGTGTATTGGACTTAAGAGAAGCTACTGTTCTTGTCAGTTTCCAAAGAAGAGTTAGAATAGATATGGCCCATGTGTGTAGGAAGCACAATTTTTTTGTTCTGAGCAACTGACTGTTCTGGTTCTATAGGAAACACAGAAGTGTAGAAGAGGGTTCTTTTCACAAAAGAAGAGTATGTTTATTGTAATGCAAGCTAGTGTTTGTTTCTCATTCATAATCGGAGTTGAATCACATGCAATTCCTGGTCCTACAAGCAAGAATTGTTTTCTCGTAAGGAAAGTCACTATTGCGCTCCCATTGCCATACACAGTGCAAATAGCACTGGTGTCTGTTTCCAGCAAGCACAGTTTATTGGACTGTAGAGAAGCTACTGTTCTTGTCATTTTACAAAGTAGAGTTGATCTAGTTATGGCCTGGGTGTGTAGGAAGTACAGTTCTTTTGTTCTGTGGAAGCTCACTGTTCTGGCAGTACATGAAACACAGAAGAGTAGAAGAGTGCTCTCTTCTCAAAAGTAGATTGTGTTTCTTGTAAGTCCGGCTAGTGTTTGCTTTCCATTCATATTCGGAGTTGAATCACATGCAGTTTCTGGTCCTACAAGCAAGAGTTGTTTTCTGGTAAGGAAAGTCACTATTGCGCTCCCATTGCCATACACAGTGCAAATAGCACTTACGTCTGGTCCCAGCATGTCCAGTGTATTGGACTGAAGAGAAGCTACTATTCTTGTCAGTTTCCTAAACAGAGTTGAACTAGATGTGGCCCGTGTGTGTAGTAAGCACAGTTTTTTTGTTCTGAGCAATTTCACTCTTCTGGCCCTATCGGAAACACAGGAGTGTAGAACAGTGCTCTTTTCTCAAAAGCAGAGGGTGTTTCTCATAAGGTGAGCTAGTGTTTGTTTCCCATTCATAAACGGATTTGAATCACATGCAGATTCTGGTCCTACAAGCAAGAGTTGTTTTCTGTTAAGAAAAGTCGCAATTGTGCTCAAATTGCCATACAGAGTGCAAATAGCACTCACGTCTCTTCCCAGCAAATACAGTATATTGAACTGAAGAGAAGCTACAGTTCTTTTTCACTTTCCTAAGCAGAGTTGAACTAGATATGGCCCGTGTTTGTAGGAAGCACAGTTTTTCTGTTCTGAGCAAGCTCACTGTTCTGGTCCTATAGAAAAGACAGTAGAGTAGAAGAATGCTCTTTTCTCAAAAGCAGACTGTGGTGGTATTTTACTTGTACTTAAATGTGATTTTAATTGTATGTTAATAAATAAAGTTGCCTGGGGGTTCGAGTTTTAGAGCCATAGCAAGTGCGTGGCCGTGGTGGCGCACGCCTTTAAGGACCTGGAGGGCTGTACATACAGGCAGTGACAAGGCTGTCACATGTTTAGGTTTACAACCAATGAGAAGGCAGAACAGCTAGACTATATAAAGACATACACACAGGAAGTAGGCCCCTTTTGCGAAGAGCTCTCTTGGCTGAAGCAGGATAGCTGAAGCAGGAAGGGTAAGGCTCTTAGTTCTGACCTCTTGGCTTTCTTCTCTGAATCGGCTCTGTGTTTCTTATTTAATTACACTGTTGGTTACATCTACATTTGGCGCCCAACGTGACAAGAATCCATTAAAAACCACTTAACCTGGCTTGGCAGCAGGTCCGGTTTCCCACCAGGGTGGCCGGCAGGTCCTGTTTCCCTCCAGGGCGGCCGGCTCCCTAGCCCGGGTCCAGGTCGGCTTGGCCTCAGGCCGGACCAACCTTGAGCTACTTGCTTAAAGCCAGTGCTACAAACAACTCAGGCCTGCCTGCCAAACAGGGCCACTGCCTGTAAAGCCAACGCACGTGGTTGGAGCTTAAGGTAGCCAGAGCCAAGGCTTGACTAGGCTCAAGCGGGAACACGTGACAGGATTCAAGCTCTTAGGCAGAACTTGCGGCTATGGTTCTTGCGTGCTCTCTCCTCTCTCTCTCTCTCTCTCTCTCTCTCTCTCTCTCTCTCTCTCTCTTTCTCTTTGGTCTCACACCTCAGACACTAGGTGGCTGTTTTGAAATTCCCTCGGATTGGTACTGTTCTATGAGGACTTGGCAAGTCACTTAACATATCAGATATTTTAATGGAAACTATTTAAAAGAAAAATTTTTTTCCACATTAAAAAAAAAATGGGTTTTCTGTGTACATTGGAAGAAAATTGGGCTTTGTTTGCAATTTTAGACAGTCTGACAATGGAACAGCTATATGAGAAGATTAATGTTGATCGAATTATGCATTTTATTACTATGCTTATCCTCATTTTACTATTTAAAAAGTCAATTTAAGTGCCAGGGTGACAGCTTTAGAAAAACCTGTTAAACCTGTAAAAACTCAGACAGAAGAAACTAACAGTGAAGTTGCTTCAAGATTGGATCATAGGGTTACAGAAAGAAAGCCTGTTTTCACACAGTCACCCTTAGTCTGTCCAGTAACCATACAGCAGTCGCCTGATCAAATGACTACACAAAATATTTGGGCTCCAATTGAAATGTTAGATTTACGAAGGTTTAAGGAGGCAATATTATCTTATGGCATGCATTCCCCATATGTAAAGCAAATGTTAAACTCTTGGTCAACATATAATAGGATTGTACCACAGGACTGGCAGGAGCTGGCACAAGCTGTTCTTGAACCCAGTCAAAGGCTTCAGTGGCTAACTTGGTTCAAGGACGAAGCTAAAAACATAGAAAAGCAGTGGAGGGATAAAGGTATACAAGTCTACCAGGATCAGCTTATTGGAGAAGGTCAATATGCTTCAGCACAAACACAATGTTTATATGATGTCCAAACCCCAATTTTTTGTCGAACAGCAGCCTTGAATGCATGGGACAGAGTTGAGGAACCAGGAAAAAAAACTGAGTCATTTACAAAGGTTGTACAAGGCCCAAAAGAATCTTTCACAGATTTTTTACAAAGACTGGCTTCAGCAGTAAAGAGAATGGTCCCGGATTCAGAAGCTAGCAAGATAATAATTGAATCTTTGGCCTTTGAGAATGCGAATGCAGCATGCAAAACAATAATCAGGCCGTTAAAGGCAAGACCTGCACCTTTGGAAGATTGGATTAGAGATACGGTTAATGTTGAAGCTCATGAGCAAGATGATACATGGGTAGGAGAAGCAATTTCAAAAGGTTTGAGGAATGTTAGATGTTTTGGATGTGGAAAGCAAGGACATTTGAAAAGGGACTGTAAACAGGTCATTCCTAGAAACAATGTTTCTTCAAGGAACAATGGCAACAGAATGCCCCTTCTGTATGCAGAAGGTGTGGTAAGGGAAAACACTGGACCAACGAATGTAGATCAACAAGGGACAGACAGGGTAATCCTTTGCCTTAGTCTTTGGGAAACTCCCAGAGGGGCCTCATGCAGGCCCCAGTAGCAAATCCAGTTCAAACCTTTCCTGCAGTCGTAGAGGAAACCCCTACCCAGAGCAATTAAATAACCAAATGCCTATTGGAATAATTCATGCTGGTCAGGATGATGAAACAGAGAGAATAGAAAATTCAGGAGCAAATATAAAGAAAATTTTTTGGCAAACTTTTATTAATGAACAAAGACCAAAATTATCGATAAAAATAAATGGTGTTTTGTTGTCTGGTCTGGTAGACACAGGTGCGGACATTACCATAATTGCACCAGAATTTTGGCATCCAACTTGGCCTCTTCAGGAGGTAAATGTTCAACTGTTAGGAATTGGGACATTATCTCAGGTAAAACAGAGTGCAAGATGGCTCGAGTGTATAGGTCCAGAAGGACAGAGGGGAAAATTGAAACCATATGTAGCTAACATAGCTATGAACTTGTGGGGTCAAGACTTGTTGCAACAATGGAATACTCAGATTCACATCCCTCCAATCTCAGAAACAAATCATAAATTAGCACATGTTTCTGAGAGAAATATTAGAAGGCATTATTCTGAGTGGTCACCAGCCATCCATATTATACAAGAACAGGGCACAACAACTGATGATCTTCCAAAGACACCAACAGCTCTACCTTTAAAATGGTTAACAGACATGCCTGTATGGGTCCAGCAATGGCCTTTAACAACAGAGAAACTCCAGGCTTTAGAAGAGCTGGTAGAAGAACAGTTAAATGCTCAGCATATTGAGGAATCAACCAGCCCTTGGAATTCTCCTGTATTTGTTATTAAAAAGAAATCTGGTAAATGGAGAATGGTAACAGACATTAGAGCAATTAACAAAGTAATTCAGCCAATGGGCTCTCTACAATCTGGAATTCCTCTGCCTACTCTGTTACCAAAAGGATGGCCTCATAGTTATTGATTTAAAAGACTGTTTCTTTTCAATACCATTACAAGAAAAAGACAGAGAAAGATTTGCTTTCACAGTGCCTACTTATAATAATTCTCAACCGGTTAAAAGATTTCAGTGGAGGGTCCTCCCACAGGGAATGTTGAATAGCCAATATTTTATACAACAGCCTTTGGAAGTGATACGTAAAAAATTTCCTAAATCTATAATTTATCATTATATGGATGATATTTTACTAGCTGATTCAAATGCAGATACTTTAGAAAGAATGTTTGAAGAAGTAAAGAAAATTTTGCCTTGCTGGGGATTACAAATTGCTCCTGAAAAGATACAAAGAGGAGATTCTATTAATTATTTAGGATATAAAATAGAGCTACAAAAAATTAGACCCCAAAAGGTGCAAATTAGGAGAGATAGACTACAGACTCTTAATGACTTTCAAAGATTATTTGGAAATATTTCTCATCTATGAACTATTGTTGGGGTAAAAAATGATGAACTGCATAATTTGTTCAAAACCTTAGAAGGTGACAAGGACTTAAATAGTCCAAGAGAATTATCACCTGAAGCTGAAAAAGAATTGGCCTTGGTAGAAAAGAAAGTACATGAAGGGCATGTGGATCGTATTGATCCAAAGCTGGATTGCATTTTGGTTATTTTACCTTCTAGGCATTCTCCTACAGGAATATTAATGCAGAGGGAAGATATTATATTAGAATGGATATTTTTACCAAATAAACAAAACAAAAAATTAAAAACTTATGTGGAAAAAATCTCTGACTTGATTTGGAAAGGAAAATTGAGACTTTGTCAATTAGCAGGAATAGACCCAGCAGAAATTGTCATACCTTTAACTAAGGAGGACATTGAAAAATTAGGGACAGAAAGTGAACCTTGGCAAAGAGCTTGCAGTAATTTTTTGGCAGAAATTAACAGCAAATATCCCAAAATCGATAGAATTGATCTTATAAAGAGAGATGATTGGATCTTGCCTCGAATTGTACGGGAAAAGCCCATATCTGGAGTTCGTACATTTTATACAGATGCCAACAAACAAGGAAAGGCAGGTTACAAATCAGAAAATTTAAGTAAAGTGGTTCAAAGTCCTTATAATTCAGTTCAAAAATCAGAATTATATGCTATTCTGTTGGTATTAATGGATTTTTCAGAACCTCTCAACATAGTAACTGACTCTCAGTATGCTGAAAGAGTAGTATTACATATTGAAACTGCAGAATTTATCCCTGATGCTTCAGAATTAACTTCACTATTTATTCAATTACAAGACACAATCTGGAAAAGGAGTCATCCTTTATATATAACTCACATTCGATCCCATACTGGTCTGCCAGGCCCTCTAGCACAAGGCAATGATGAGATTGATAAGTTATTAATAGGAAATGTGCTGGAGGCCTCAGAATGTCATAAAAAACATCATGTCAATAGTAAAGGTTTAAAAAAGGATTTTTCCATAACCTGGCAACAAGCCAAAGAAATAGTAAAGAAATGTCCTACTTGTTCCTTCTACAATCAAACGCCATTACCAGCAGGATGTAACCCAAAGGGTACTCAAAGGAATGAAATCTGGCAGATGGACGTGTTTCACTTTGCAGAATTTGGAAAACTGAAATATGTACACCACACTATCAATACTTATTCAGGATTTCAGTGGGCAACTGCTTTGTGTTCTGAAAAGGCTTATTCTGTAATCACTCATTTGCTAGAAGTTATGGCCATCATGGGTATACCTGCACAAATCAAAACTGACAATGCTCCATCATATGTCTCTGTTAAAATGAAACAGTTTTTTGCTTATTACAATATAAAGCATATTACAGGCATACCACATAATCCTACAGGTCAAGCAGTTATAGAAAGATCAAACAGAACTCTAAAGGATATTGTAAATAAACAGAAAGGGGTAACAAAAACCCCCAGAAACAGACTGCATAATGCTCTATTAACTTTGAATTTTCTTAATGCCAGTGAGAAAGGAACAACAGCTGCAGAGAGACATTGGATAATAGAAAAAACTACAGAATTAAATCAGCCTATATACTTTAAGGATGTGCTGACCTCAGAATGGAAACCAGGGTATGTGTTACATTGGGGACGAGGTTTTGCTTTTGTTTCTACAGGAGAAGATAAGTTGTGGGTACCATCAAAATTGATAAAGGTTTGATTTGAACAAGAGAAACCTCTTAATTAGAGGAGGTGATAGCTCATCAACCAACGTGAACATCCAATTTAAACTAACTTAAACCAGTAACACATGTCTTTTCATTTAATCAGATAATAACTTGCCAAAAAGGAACATCCCCAAAATTAGTCTTGGGGAAAGGTTTTTGTTTTTGTCTTTTAGGAGAATGAAGGTTAAGGAATATGAAGAACACTGGACAAATAAGACAACTGAAGAAAAGGGACAAATCATCTATTCCAGGAAGCAGAGTGAAATGGCGTATGGGTATATATTATCTAAAATATTTTATGTCTTCCTAAATGTTTGTTTCTGCTTTTCTCTAAAGATTTAACACTATTGGTCTTCTAATAGTCCCAGTCCAATTAAAATTTAAAGCTGACTTTGGAGTTGGAGAATGGCTCTCTCCTTCTTTAAACTCAAGCATGTTGTTAAAAGGAAAATGCAAACTCCCTGTATCATGCCAGAATAAAAGAGCCATCTTCTGCTATGAGACAGGAGAAAAGCCAAATTAATTAAGGGACTATTCTATTACTAATCTCAACTCTTTGACTCTATTCTGATTCTTTAAACTTTTCTTAAAGTATAAATTTTATATCAAAACTTACAAGATTAATATATATAAATATATATATATATATATATATATATATATATATACATTTTAAACTTTGCTAAGATATGAATGGTCATATAGAGTACTAATTAATTCTAGAAAAAAGGCTTCAATTAGCTGCATATATATCTTTGTGTTCGAGTCTCTTATCAGTTTTCTGCAGGAATTCACGGCCAGGCCTAACATCAACTGAAGTCTCCAGGAAGAAGTTGGGGCCCCACAACAACAACAATTCCACGTGGACAATAATAACATCACTAAGCTGACAAACATCATCTACAGATCAGCTTTGAACTACAAGGTGCTCAGAGCAATTTTGAGATGACTAGCTGAGATGATCCAGTCTCAAAGACTACTTGAATAAGGACTTGAGATAAACCCTGAACTTTGGCATTATACACAGACTGGGTAATAAAGGATATAGTTACCTTTCCTAGAACTTGACAATTAACCTAAAATTTTTCTTTCAGGATAAAGATAACTTTGCCCATACCCAGCAGGAAGCAATTTTAAGAATACGACGCCCATATTCCCAAAGAGGTGGTGTGGGGCAGGTGGTTTTTTGGCCTTTTTAATGGGTTTTGGGTCTGGGATAATTTTCATTGTTTAGGGGGGTTGGTTACAAGTTGTTGTCAAGGGTTAGGAAAAAGACCAAGCAGATTAGATTTAAGGTTCTTATTTAAAAAAAAGAGAGAAAGAAAGAAGAAAAAGACAATTACTAGTTTTAAATACTTTACATTGGATTAGATTGTTTTATATTGTATACAAATTATATATATTGAAATTGATATTGTTAGAAAATGCTATATGTATATTTCTAATTGTACTTATATCGTTCATTTAACAATGCAATTTTCTGATCCTTGAATGTTATTATTACCATTAGGATATAAAGAAATGATAGTTAGTAGTTAGACATTACAATAGAACTTGTAGTCATATTAGATATGTTTTAAAAATTGAGCAGATATATTTTAGATAGGCCATCTTCAAACCCTTCAGAGAACTACAGAATATGGCATTTAAAATGTTTTAATAACTTAGAAAATTTTTCTTTTTTGTTATGATTATGAGACATGTCGGCTCCTGGCAGTACCAATCTACTTCAGAGAAAATATGGGCATTGAAGAAACTGCGTATGGAGTTAGCTTTCATTGTGGCAAAAGTTAGGCACTGGACAACAAAGTATCCTCGAATCAACTGCTGACAAAATGGACAGATAGGACATGAAACAAAGGACTTCTGATTCTTGCCTAAACAAGCGTGGTTATGGCTTTATCAAAAGGCATCTTCTGAGGCCAGGACAATATGGCACCATCCCTGACGTGGCCTTCGCAACTCGGAAAAGGTACAGTGCCCTTTTCTTCGAAGGCAGCTGAACAGGAAGTGGGCCAATGGCTTCTGATGTGCAATGGAACAGCAGCTGAAACAGTTATTCTTGAAGAGTAACTAAGCTCACTCCTCTCAATAGTAAACTGGCATTTGATAGAGGGCTGTGGAGAAGAACGGGATGCTGAGATGAAGCCATATGTACACAGCCAAGAAGAATAGACAGCTGAATTAAAAAACCATCAATAATTTCCAGAATTTAAAATCCTGAATCATGACATGACACTAGTGGAATTCAGGTGTTTCTGGTACATGGACTGCTCTCACCCAATGTGAGGTTGAACTGTTGACCTTGTACATCCTACTTCACAAATGAGTCTGTCAGATATGCTAAGCCTATAGACTGAAGATGATGCCCCAGCATTGCGGAGAAACCTCAGGTGACTGTCCAGGCAGCTGGCTGTTTCTGTCAACTCACAAATTTTTTGGAAGTTGCTTGCATGCACTTTCTGTTTTTATTTTTGTTAGCTAATAATATTTCCTTCTTGGGTCTCTGAGGGAGTTGAAGATTAGTTAGTTATAGTTGAAGGTTAGTTAGTTATAGTTGAAGGGTAATTAGGATAGAAAGTGAATTAGATACATTTTGGACTGAACAAAATAGGATAATAGAATTATATCTCTGAATTTGTCAAATACAAATGAACTAGACATTGTTTAGACATTTATTATTTGTATATATTGTATATAGTTATTGTACTTTTGTATATAGTTTTTCTTTTGTTAGTTATAACCTTTTTCTTTTTTTTCCTTTTTATTAAAATAGAAAAGGGGAAATGTGGTGGTATTTTACTTGTACTGAAATGTGATTTTAATTGTATGTTAATAAATAAAGTTGCCTGGGGGTCAGAGTTTTAGAGCCATAGCAAGTGCGTAGCGGTGGTGGCGCACGCCTTTAAGGACCTGGAGGGCGGTACATACAGGCAGTGACAAGGTAGTCACGTGTTTAGGTTTACAACCAATGAGAAGGCAGAACAGCTAGACTATATAAAGACATACACACAGGAAGTAGGCCCCTTTTGCGAAGAGCTCTCTTGGCTGAAGCAGGATCGCTGAAGCAGGAAGGGTAAGGCTCTTAGTTCTGACCTCTTGGCTTTCTTCTCTGAATCAGCTCTGTGTTTCTTATTTAATAAGACGGTTGGTTACATCTACATAACAGTGCTTGTAAACATATTTTCTTAGCTCCATTATGCTTTAAATATTCAACTTTCCTTGAAGCCTGCCCTTTATTATTATTCATTTGCCAAAAGTGTGCTCTGATTTTCAGGAACAAAAATCCTAAAGCAATGAAGCCCTTTCTGATGGGAGAAAGACCTATTATCTTGTTTGTGTTCTACTTCCTGCATTTCGTTCCTGGTTGTATGAAGTCCCTGTGACAACTAGGTAAAAAGTGGGTTCAGTTCACCTGACCTCAACTTGAAGTCACAAAACAAACATCTCCTTTACTGTCTTTAAATCTCTCTTTAGTTGTTAATATTCTGGGCACCCTTCCACCTATGTGATATGGAATCACTCCACCCCACATAGTATAGTGGGCTGTACATGCTAGCCACACTGTGTCCAGGATGAAGAAGGGGAAGTACCTAAGGAGAGCAGAAAGACAGCAGGGTCTGTTATTGGAGCTATTGAAATGCAAATGTTTAGAAAAGCTCTGTGTCTGTGGTGGAAGGCAGGATCAGGAACCATTGTGCTGTGACTTTAAGCACAGTGTAACCCTATGGGAGGTGCTCTGGTCACTCAGGCCTCACTAGCCAATCAGGCCCTCCAGGTGACCTGCCAGTCAGAAGTGGTACAGGGTTCTTTCAGCAGCTAACTTCAAGTTTGACTTTGAAGAGAAACTGGCAGCAGCAGTTTTGTGTTGTGTGCTGTGCTGTGTGTGCTGGTGCAGAGAGCTGAGCAGAGAACCTGGGTTAGCTGGAAAACCACAGCATTGTGAGTGAAGTGCAGGAGCCAGAGTGGTGGGTCCTTCTCAGATCTGGGGGGAAACTTCAGCCAGAATCCCTGTACTGTGAGGTCCCATATGGTCCTTGAAACTTCCTATTCCCAGGGCAGGCCTCTGGAAAACTTTGCTCTGTGGGACAAATCTGTTCACAGAATTGGGAATAGGGAGGTGTGTATAGAAACATCTTTGTAGGGAACTTGAACATGCTTTTGGTGCACTCATTGAAAGCAGGCCTAGTTTGTCCAGTACCTTCTAGAGGTTCAGGACTTTGTATTTAACTTTCATGTGTAAGATCCATTTATAGTTAATTTTGTGGAGGTTGTAAAAGGCATCTCATGTGTTGCATTGCACTCTACAACTAAGGTGTGAGAGAGAAGAGTTGAAATGGTGATATAAAGGATTTATTAATTCTTAGGAGATAGTAAGTCTCACAAAATAGAATTTAACTGAGGGAGTACTGCCTGAAAAAAAACCCTGCCAGGCAGTGGTTGCACACACCTTAAATGCCAGGACTCGGGAGGCAGAGACAGGCAGATCTCTGTGAGTTTTAGACCAGCCTGGTCTGCATAGCAAGATCCAGGAGAGGCTCCAAAACTACATGGAGAAACCCTGTGTTAAAGAAAAGAAAGAAAGAAAAGAAAACCACTGAAAGTTAAGAGTATGGTAGCCAGGCCTGTTAGAGATTAGGATAATAGGATACACATATGTTCACCAGGATTGTCCAGAATTTTGGCTGCAACCAAACGATTACAAAGGAGCCACCCCTGATTTACAACAAGCCACCAGGCCTAACACTGTATTAAAGAATGGGACTCTAACAAACTGCTCATTGAGGAATTACAGGGTCATAACAAACCTTAAGTCCTCGTATGCCAAAAAATTCCACTTTTCTTCTTAAAAAAAACCTAGGTCTGCCATATGAGCAATATGACACCAGGTGACAACTATTTGAAAAGTAAAACACCAGCAGTTCAGTGGTGGTGCATGACTTTGCCTAGCTCTCAATCAAGAGGCAGAGTCAGGTTCATCTCTGTGAGTTTGGGGCCAGTCCAGTCTGAAGAGTTATGTCCAGGACAGGCTCCAAAGCTACACAGTGTAAACCTGTCTCAATGAAAAAAAAAAGTAAGAAAGGAAAGTAGAACACTCTTACATTTCTTTAGGCCTTCAGGCAGGGATTAGGAAAATTCTTGGGAGAGCTAGTAACAGCCTGGGGCCTAGGCCTTGGGAGCTTTCCCTAAAGGCATAACATATTGACAATAAAATAGAGCTCCTTCCCTAAAACCAGGAATATACTTTGAAAAGCAGGCAAAGGTTTTGAATCAGGGCCTTTGTGGTGGGGTTGCTTCAGATCCCAAGAATCCAACTCTTTCACCAAATATGGCTATGGTTATCCATCCACAGATCACTGTGGGCTTAGTAATATGCTTGAGATAACCTTTTTCCTTTTGTGCAGCGTGGTTTGATTAGCCTCCTCTCTGAGTCTATCCTGTTGTATGATACTTTCTGCTGACTTACTAGAAGTTACCCATTTCCTTCCATTTTGCCCCTAGAAGTAGTATAAAGGTGCTATTCTTCTTAAGAAGCATAGTTGACATGAGACATACCTTTTGCGAGACCTCCCCACCCCAGCTTTTATCTTTTCTACCTTATATTTTGCTTTCTTTCTCATCCCTTGTGATCTTCACCTCAGGACCCTGTCACTGAAGAATGTCCTGCTGTTTCACATCACTGGGTACTTAAGTAATAATTTTGGAAATGTCTTTACTGTGTAAGTTTCCCAAGTGTACAAGGGGGTAGACTTGCAGTCTTCTGCCCCTATTTAAGTTGTTCAATGTGCAACTTGTAGCCTGAACCTCTACGTCACAAGGTTGATAGAATATGTGGAATGCAAAATTTAATCACAGCAGGAAAAGAGCAAGTTAGAACAAAAAATGGAACACCAAAGGTGATTTTGTTGGTAGGTAGAACCTGAGAATGTTGTCTTTTGAAAGAATGTGGATGATATCAGGACTTTAGGTGTCAAAAATCATAGAAAGTTCCACAGAAAACTTTACTGACCTGTCTTGATGACCAGGAAGATTCAAATGTTAAGAATAATAGCAGAAAGTAGAGATTGAGAGTGTAGAATTTCAGTAGGAAATAGACTCAATAAAAATTAAGCAGCCAGGCAGTGATGTCCTTTAATCACAGTGCTTGGGAGGCAGAGGCAGGTGGATCTGTGTGAGTCTGAGACCAGCCTGCGCTACAGCGTGAGTTCCAGGATAGGCTCAGAAGCTACACAGAGAAACCCTGTCTAAAAAACAAAAAAAAACCCATAAATTATTAAGCCTGGCTGTGGTGTTGCACACCTTTAATCCCAGCACTTATGAGGCAGAACCAGATGGATCTCTGTGAGTTTGAGGTCAGCCTGGGCTACCTGGTGAGCTCCAAGAAAGGCGCAAAGCTACACAACAAAACCCTGTCCCCAAAAAACCAAAAAAAATGAATGAATAAATAAATAAATAAAATAAAATAAGCTAGAGGCCATTTGTATGATATTTTGACTACAAAATTTTATTTGGCTTTAAGTCATGGAACGATTAAACAAGGTAATTCCTACTCCAAGAAAGAAATTTCATACAAAACCTGCTGTACCTGTGGTCCAAGCATGTCAGTGTCCATCTGAATTAAGAAGTCAAGCTTTGCAGGATCACCCATCATCTGCTGGTCCTGGAAACAAGAAAGAATCAATATTTAACATCATGGATTCTTAGTCTGGGGTTCAGTTCAGCATTGTTGCAGAATTCTATGTTTAAGAGTCAGAAACCTAGTGTGGAGACTGTGAGAGTCCATTGCATGAAGTTGTGAGGATGAAGCCTGGTGTTACTGGTTTTTGTTTTTTAACTCTTCACTCTTTTCGGGAACTGCCACTCAGCTCTCAAATAAATCACACACAGGGAGGCTTATTCTTTTTTATAAGTGCCTGCCTTAGTTTGGCTTGTATCTAGGCAGCTTTTTCTAACTTAAGTTCTCTCATGTACCTTACATGCCTGGGCTGTTATCTTTCTCTATTCTGTATACCTTTCTTTACTTTTACTCCATGGTTTATTGTGTAGCAGGGTGGCTAACCCCTGGTGTCCTCTCTTTTTCTTGCTCCTTCCTTTTTTCAGGCTTCTCTTCCAATTTGTTCTCTCTGCCAGACAACCCTGCCTAACTTTTTCTGCCAAGCTACTGGCTGTTAGACCAGTTGGTATTTTAGACAGGCAAAGTATCACAGACTCACAGAGTTAAACATATGCAACATAAAAGAATGCAAGATACTTTTGTATCTTAAAATAATTGTTCCACAGCATAGACAAATATTACATATCTTAAAATAATATTTCACAACAGCCTGGATGACATTTTGTGACCACATGATTTTGGGATACCTAAGGTCTGGGACATCTCCCATGGAGCACTAGCTGCATATAGGGAGATGAAGTAAAGAGAGAATTATATGAGAAGTTGCATGAATAGGGCCATCTGAGCCTGTTGATAATGAATCCTCATGCATCTGAGATAGAGATAGAGAATTTGATGTCTGTCTTGCTCTATTTCAGTATTGTCTTTGCCTAATCTTCCCTTGATATGTCTCCAATTCTCTATGTTATACTTTAAATGGTTTTCTGTGCCATTGTATTTTGGAAAGTTATAATCCATTTTCTGATTTCACAAATGTCACCATGAGTAGACCATCTTACATGTCAGAAGAGGCTTTGAACATTTAAAATAGTGTAGGGTATGTTGCAAACTATGAGGATCATTGAAGTGACTAAATGCCTTTTCTTCTTATATGATCATGAGCCTATAGGTACCTGGTTTAGAACATCTTTGATTGAATGAAAAACCTCTCAGACATAATGATATATGTGAACATGTGTCTCTCCTTGGTGACTTTCTTTTGCTTGCAACTTTAGTAGAAGGAGATTTGGGAAGAAAATTCTTCACTAATTGTGTAATATGCATCTCTGTAGTCTCAACTTATTTCCTTTTCTTTGTGTGTACTGAATTGTTATTGAAATGAATCAGCCAGCTTCCGTGTATTGTTATGCCTTCACCACCATTGGAGATTTTATCTCTATATCACATAGGGTAGAGCAGAAGCATTTGCTATTTAGTGCTAAGGCAGTTTCTTAACCTGGTCTTTTAATATTGTTGGTATTTTTTGGATAAAAGATTTGTTTGTGTAGCCCTGAGTGTCCTGAAAGGAGTTCTGTACACCAGGCTGGCCTGGAACTTACAAATCCCCCTGATTCTGGTTCCCAAGTCCACACCTTAATGTGGGTGAACATTCCTGGCTTTTTTGTTTTTATATTATTGAATGATGGGCCTAGGATGTAGGTTTTTGTAAGTGTCAAGCATATGCTGTTGTACTGAGCTCCACATATAACTTGAATTTTAAAATTTGACACACGTTATCATTCTATTTCTCTATGTGACATGTATTCATGATATTAACATTCTTGAGCCTTCTGAGTCATTGCATTGCAGATGCATGAACTTTCTCTTGTCTGTTACATTTATTTTGATTTTGAAATGAATATGAGTATTTATCTGAATGCATGGATATGCACCATGTGTGTACCTGATCCTCACAGTGATCAAAAGATGGTCTCAGTAACCCTGAACTTGGAATAATGGATAGATATGTTTCCTCATGTAAGTACTGGCAATTGAGCCCACCTCTATGCAAGACCAGCAAGAGCTCTTTACTAGCTTGGCATCTCTCTTGCATAATCTGTGTTGATTATTTATGGTCAACATTTATATGGCTAATGGTTTCATCTTTCCCTTTATAACTATTTAAACATGCACTACTTTTAGTAAATTTTTACTTATGTTATAGTTTGAATTGTGGCACTTCAGCATTCTTGAGAAATACAGAAGTAAAGTAAATGCATAACTCTTTGTAGGAACTTCAGTAAAAACTTAGTTCTTTCTTTCTTGTTCTGCTGACTTTTGCTTGGGAGACAGGGTCTTAACATGTACTATAGGCTTTTCTAGACCTGATTGCATAGACTAGGCTGGTGTTCAACTCAGACACAGATATACCTGCCTCTGCCTTTTGAGTCCTGCTGTTAAAGGCATGAGCCAATACACCCAGTTTGTCAATCTTATATTTCTTTATATTTAGTAATTGTTGATACAATTTCTCTCGTGTGTACTCTGTACTGTTGATCTGTTTAATTCTCTCTATATATTTGTTAATAAGCATTTCTCTTGCAAGGTGATATCCCATTCAAAGGGTAGAGAAATGACAGAAGTGATCCTCCTATTCAGCTTCCTTCTAAAGGGACTTGTTGATTACATATAATTTGTATGTCATGAAGTAAGTGTGGGGAACATCAGAATTATATGACTATACTCTCAAAGATATATACATTTACAATTGTGTAAGTATTATGGTTTCTCTTGTACACGTGTATGGAATATTTTAGAATGCAGTGACCTATGATGATGTTCATGTCGACTTCACTTGGGAAGGGTGGACTTTACTGGATCCTTCCCAGAAGAATCTCTACAAAGATGTGATGCTGGAAACCTACAGGAAACTCATTATTATAGGTAAGATAGATATTTCTTCACATATTATAAGGAGAGGACAACTGTTATTAGGTTTTGGATGCTTCTGTATAATTTGATTGAGAAAGAATATTAGGTGAATAAATCAGTCATATTCTAAGTTTCATTGAAGATAGTAACACAAATTTGGACAGTTTTAAAGAAAATAACATATTTTCTGGTACTTTATCTTAGGATACAATTGGGAAGACCATAATGCTGAAGAGCATCTTCATAGTTCTAGAAGAGATGAAAGGTAATTTTCTTGTGCAAGCTGATACAAATTTGCCTCTGAAGAAATTAAAATGTGTCCTGGAAGTTTTAACCAAAAGCAACAGTGTAAATAAACACAGATTAAAGTATAGCAATGATTATTAAATTTTCAGAAAACTATATATCGCTACTTTAAGTTATTGAAATAAATTTACAAGGCGTTCTTAAAAAAAAGACAAGGGAACAATGCCTTAGCAGATATCTCAATTTGAATCATAGCACCATGGGAAATATGCTATAGAACTGGTAATTAATTCATTTCATACTACTCATATTATAAAATTATACATAGTGAAGAGGTGATAATTATATTTTTAAAGCTTTTTAATAAGCAAATAGTGAATAGTAATGGTAATCTAGTTTGTATACTTGTTGTGATTGTGCTGCTAAGAGAGGAGGCAGTTAGAGTCAAGAGTCTTCTGTCAGTTATTGTGAAGAAACCTTAATGCCTATACCACAGTATAGGAAAATTTATTAATGCAATGCAGATGTTGAAGCTCAGTCACTTTCCAGTTTTCTTCAAATATATGAATAACCTCATATATAAAAATATTCTGTATATGTGAACCATGTAATAAAGGATCTTACCAACACAAGTATCTTCACAGATGAAATCCAACTCTTAATAAAGTGGAATAAGATGAGTGTGAACAATGATAAAACCTTAATATCTCATTCTTCTTTACAACTGAACCAAATTGTAAAATTAATTCATACAGATATAAAGATTAAACAGTGTATTAGATGTGATAATGTTTTTACATGTCCCATAATTTTTGCAGTCATGAACAAAATCAAACTGGTAAGAAACATACTATATACACTCAATGTGTTAAAGATCTTTCATATCCCAGTACTCTTCAAATGTATGAAAAAGAACATACTGGAGAGAAACCCTATGAATGTAATAAATGTGGTAAAGCTTTTGAATTTCAAAGCCATCTTCAAGAAAATAAAAGAAAGAATACTGGAGAGAAACCCTATGAAGGAAATCATGGTGGTAAAGCCTTTTCATGTCAAAGTAGTCTTCAAATGCATAAAAAAACTCATATTGGAGAGAAACCCTGTGAATGTAATCTGTGTAGTAAAGCCTTTACACAATTCAGTAGTCTTCAAAAGCATAGAAGAACCCATTCTGGAGTGAAACCCTGTGAATGTAATTTGTGTGGTAAAGCCTTTACACAATTCAGTTATCTTCACAGGCATATAAGAACCCATTCTGGAGAGAAACCCTGTCAATGCAATTTATGTGGTAAAGACTTGGCATGATTCAGTTATCTTCAAAGGCATACAAGAACACATACTGGAGAGAAGGCCAATGAATGTAAAGAATGTGGTAAAGCCTTTGCATATCACAATCATCTTCAGAGGCATAAAAGAACACATACTGGAGAAAAACCCTATGAATGTAATCAGTGTGGTAAAGCCTTTACAAGTCATAACCATCTTAATACACATAAAAGAACACATACTGGAGAGAAACCATATGTTTGCAATCAAGTGGTAAGACCTTTGCCCTTCACAGTCATCTTCAGAGGCATAAAAGGCCACCTCCTGGAGATAAACCATATGAATGTAATCAATGTGGTAAAAACCTTTGCATGTCACAAAGTTTTTCAAACACATAAAAGAAAACATACTGGAGAGAACCACTATGAATGTGATCAGTGTGGTAAAGCCTTTGGACTTCAAAGTCATCTTAAAGACCATAAAAGAAAGCATACTGGAGAGAAACCCTATGAATGTAATCACTGTGGTAAAGCCTTTGCATTTCATCGTAATCTTCAAATGCATAAAAGAACACATACTGGAGAGAAGCCCTATGAATGTAAAGAATGTGGTAAAGCCTTTGCATATCACAATCATCTTCAGAGGCATAAAAGAACACATACTGGAGAGAAACCCTATGAATGTAATCAGTGTGGTAAAACCTTTGCACATCAGAGATATCTTCAAAGGCATAAAAGAACACATAATAGAAACAAACCCTATTAATGTAATTAGTGTGGGAAAGCCTTGGCATGTCATTACAATCTGCAAATACATAAAAGAACACATACTGGAGAGAAAACATATGAATGTAATTAGTGTGGTAGAAACTCTGTACAACTCAATTGTCTTCAACATGAAATTTCAATATGCACCTATATGAAAAAGTTACGGAGGCCATGTGCTTATAAAGTATTTGTTAAGACTTTAGGCAAACCACATATAATCAGTTACAGAAGAGTATGTCTTCAATAGAAAAGTATTTGACAGTGTCAAAAAATGTTCAGGCATTATGGTGTCTGCTTTTATATTGTTTACAACAAAACATTCATGGAAAATTTCATGAAATTATGAAGCCTTTTGTATAGGCTAAATGAGGCAGTCACTTAAACAAACACTGACCCTGAAAATAGGGCCAGTGAATGAGACACCTTTTGGCCCTGAAATCAGAGTGAAAAACATCCTGACATTGAAATCAGAGTCAAAGAAAGACACTTTGTTCCTGAATCCAGAACCAGTTATAACAAATTGAGTTGTAGCTGAGAAGAAACTGACATCTCTGTTAGAAATTCTAATAAAGCAGAACAGAAAATAAATTGACAGCTCTGCTGAGAAACTCCCTCAGGTGAGTGCAGAACAGCAGCAATGGACATTTCTCTTGGGAAACTCTCTTAGCAGTGTGGAGCTGAGTTCAACTGTAAGGGCTCCCTGTTGGAGACGAGCAGGATTAATACTTTTGCATGGAGACAATTTTCCACTGAAGCACAGCATCAGGTGTAGTCTGACTTCTCAATATTCAGGTTACCTTCCCTCACAATAGGAAGTATCCAGGATATCTTCCCTTCATAGCTCTAGTTAATGGCTGACTTCTGACAGTTAGGGTATCTTTCCTTTCAGAAGTGTAAAAACTTGCACTATTTTTTATTTTTTTGCTTTTTCGAGACAGCGTTTCTCTCTGTAGTTTTGGAAATTGAACTACAGATTTAAATGATAATGTAACCATTTTAGATATTGTCCTTCTCTTAAATTTCATTAAATAACTAATTCAGATATAAAAATTTATGTATTTGTATTATTTTCCTTTCTGTTGTGATATAATGTCCGGATTAACTTATAAACCAGTATAATTTGGCCATTAGTTTCAACAGGATACAAGATCAGCATGAAAGTGTAAGGCAATAATTGTCAGACATGGCAGCTAAAGCAGGAGGCTATGAACTCACATCCTTAAACTGCAGCCTGAAGCAGAGAGTGGGACCTGGAAATGATGTGTGGATATAATTTCTTAAAGCCTAACCGCACTCACATGTTTACTCCAGCAGGGCAGCATTTTCTAAAAAAATTGAAATGTTACCACCACCTTAGAAGGATTGATTTCTTTGGCTTCAAGCCTACATGCTAGATTTCTGTTACATAGACCGATTCATGATAAAACTTTGAAAGCCGTTAGATGCTTCAACACCTGTTATAGTAATTAATGCTTACAAGAGAAAAAAATCCCTTCATTTAAAGTTGTTTCTTTAAACAGTTGTTGTACCTGTAATTATGTGATGTGTCTGTGTTTGTTTGGGTATGTGATCATGTGAACTGGTTCCTGAAAATGTTAGATCATTGGATCTTGGAGATGAATGACAGGAAGTTGTCAAAAATCAGACCTTGGTCTTGGGAATGAACATTTCTTAACTGTCCAGTCCTATCTCTAGTGCTGTCAATTTTTTAAAGTCTATTTATATCTTTTTGAAGTATGGAAATGAGGACAAACTCATACAAGAGAAAAACACTATTCATGTAAACAATTTGGTAAAGATGTCACAGTTTTCTTCAGCTTCAAGAAAAAAAAGTCATGTTTCATTTATTTTTCATCACACAGTTGAAGGAAATATATTAGTTACCATGTTCACTTAGGACTAATGGTGGAGATCACTGCATTGTGATTTCTATCTTGAAACTTTTGAGGTTGATACTAAAGTGTGCTGCATGTGTGAAAAGTACATTTAGTGATGTTTATTTTGTTGACTTTGTATTTCTCCTATGCCTTTTTTTCATTTTCTATTGTACGTTTCTTAGTGATAGGTATTTTTCTGCTGTAATGTATAGAATGGTATACCCATAATCTAAGTGGTCCACTGTTTACTTAAATATCAAGCAGTGTGTGATCATACTTTTCAAGTAAGGTTGTCTGTAAAATGGTGGTGTTTTTTTGTTGTTGGCTTTGTTTTTCATATGTTCACAAATTCCCTTGAGATGTGTGCTTGTAATTCTGTTTGGTTTGGATGTTAGTAATGATTCAGGGATACATTTGAACTCATTATCCTTATGTGTCCACCTTCTGAGTACAAGTCCAAAGCTAGATGATGTACTGCCATTATGTATGCTTTTTTCAACCCAATTTAACAATGTTAATGTTAAAAAGCTTAATGGAATAGAATATAAGAAACATTAAATACCTCATTTGTGTAATCAAAGCAGTATTTTCATCCATCTGATAAAGATGTAATAAAGTAGGATAATCAGTAATCCACTATGCACCTCATACCATAGCTTGCTATGTTATATATGAATATTTATATAATTTAATGTTTCATGATTGTCCCATCCACATGAGTTAACCATTTGGCATTTCATCTTCAAGTACTTCCTTCATGAGAATTATCCAGAGATGCCAGGTAATGTAATATCACTAAGATTTCTCTTGTATGAAATATTTATTGGCGTGTGAAATGATTATGGGTCGTAGGCTCATGGCAGATATGTGAAGACCAGAAGACAGCTTTGTGGTCCTCTTAATAGGGTGATCATAGTCTAGTTTCCAACACTGTACATCAAAGACTTTACCAATGAGCCATCTCACAGGTGCTCAAATAAGATTTGTAGAAATATTTCAACATTAAATTATTTTCGTATTTTCAGATTGTCAACTTAATTTCATAGAGGGATAGAAGAACAAAGAACAATTTGAATAATAAATCTTTGCATATTAAAATATTTTTGCAACCATATATTTTTCAAAATTTATTATGGGGACTAAGCATTTGTTTATAGCATTATCTCAGAACCACAATTGAATGCCAGAAGATTGTCTCAATTTGTAAAACTGTTTCTGCTAAGCCTGAGGACATGAGTTCTACCTCTGGGTGATCCATACTACTCTTAGAACTTTTTTTTCTTATTTCTATACTTGGGCATTGACATATGCAAACTCCTACATCAGGACATATATAAATTATTTTTAAAACTGAATAAGTGCCATTGAGGTCATTTGCATCTAAATGGCTTCATAAGTTTCATCACTAGATCTCACATAGGGGAAGTAGATAAAAGACAAATGTAAGTTGTCCTCCCAGTGCTACATATATTTCCTTGCACAGGTGTAGACACACAAATGCAGTTCACATATTTTTAAGTGGATGAAAATACCAGTAAAGAAAATAACACAATTATTGAGAACATATAAAATGATTTGCCCATTTAAATTATAGAATTTAAAAAATAATTCTATTCCTCAAAACATTTATTGTTCCTTTTTAAATATATGTTATCCTTTCACTTTCTGATTCCATTGTAGGTCACTTAGAAACCCATATTTCTGGACTTAGAGGTGCATGGATGTAACTCCAGCCCAAGGAGAATATGTTGGGCCAATCTCTGTGAGTTTGAGGCCAGCTTGGTCCCCATGGTAAATTCAAGGACAGCCTATTTGGACACATCCTGTCTCAAAAAATTCCAAAAGGAAAAGCATATCTCAAATTATGGGATTTTTGATAATATAATCTGGCTGGACTATGACAGGTTTCAACAAAAGCTTTTGTTATCTTTACTCACATCAAGAGAAATGTGTTAACAATGAAAGAAACAATATAGAGAGTCCATTCATAGAGGTGTAGAAATCCATTGAATCCTTTGACAACCATCTAGAGGAGACTTCCTTCACCTTCAAGTCACAGGAGACAGAAAGAGCAGTAGGACGTCTTTATCACCACAATTATGACATATTTGTGACCTGAAGATTTGGCTTAGTAGTAGTGGTCCTATTGGGTACCCAAGTTTGATTCCTAGCACCTACATCAGATTTGTCACATCTACCTGTATTTCCATGGACATGAGTGCATTCACCTTGCCTCTTAGAAAACCAGATATGCAAATGGTAAAAAGACAGATATGTATGTGATTCCATATTGTAAGAAAGTCTTTATTTATGTGCCAGTTATCTTAGGAAAGACTGAAATTTAATTTAAATGCATAAGTTTTGCAAGTTAGTATACCATGTTCATAGTAGGTAATAATGATGACCAGAATATGGTGTCTGATCCCCTGTGACTGGAGGTATTGTCAGTTGTCAGCTGTCTTGTGAGTTCAGCGAATGAGAGTCAGGCCCTGTGTATGAACAGGTAGTGTTCTCAGTGCTGAACCTTCTATCCAAGCCAATGAACATGCCATTAATATAGTAAGGTGTGGATGGCTGATCTAAGTTCATCTTTACCTCAGCACAGGTTACCCAGAAGAAATATAAGATTGATAGCACCCAAAACTACTTAAGACTTGGTGCTCCAAGAATTTGTTTTTACTCTTCCCCAAATGAGATTTTATTGGTTGAGGAGCAGATTACACAGACATTTCAATTCTTGAAACATACTCAAACTCTTAAGAGTCATACATTGTGTTCATGTATCCAAAAGAGCCATGTGTTGTTTTTCTTTGAACTTATTCTAGTGATGGTCCATCCTAAACTTGGCAAGTTTTCCCTAAGCCTTCTCATAACAATCAAATGCTTGCAATTATCAATTCCATTGACTCAGTTTTATGCCACATAGAGATCAAATTCAAAATTTCTCATAGCACATTTTCACAAAAGGTAGAAAAATGGACAGCATGAACAGAGACAGTTCTGACGAGGAAAGGACCAAGAAGTGGTTTTTTAGGAAACATTTCTACTAGAAATATGAGAGCAGATATAACTAAGAATATTCTGGATACAAATGCATGACCAAGAGACATCAAATTTCATTAAGAATCCTTTGTGTTGTACAATATAAAACTAGCCCCCTATACTGAATGTTATGGTGACCCCTGAGACAGTCACATCCTCTCCTGATTCACTATCCTGATATTTTCTGATTGTATTAAAAAAACAAAAACTGTCAATTGTTTTAACTTCATAAAAAATCATTTAACTTAAAATATGGAATGAAATGAGATTTCCACCCCACCATTTAAAAATGTTTCTAGAGCAACTAAAAAACACATTTATAAAATAGTTGGTTAAAATATTCCTCTGGATTTTACAAATAGCGAGGCAGGGATGATGACAGACATGATGGATGGTTAGTCAGACTTGGCTTCTTTATCTTCTACTTCAGAGACTGGACTCTGTTTTTCAGTGTCTCCACTTTCTGGTGGCAGATCTGTAGTTGTTGGTCAGCCACTTTAGCCTGTTGCCTTTTGCTTTCCTCTTCCCTTTTTTTGCACTCTGCTGTGTGATCATTTATCCTTTCCCATGGCCCTTTCCAGTGTTGCATCCACCATGGCAGAGTCAGGTTTGGATAAGAGTCTCATGGAGCATCACTTGGGCTCTGATTTCACCACTCCTTCCTCTTGGGCAATAATTGTGATGTCACTGGATAGGAGGAATGTGTGATGTTGAACCTGTCATGGTGCTACACTGCCTTAGCAATATTTGGTAATGATCATGAAAATAAGTGTTTTTTTTTCAACCAAGTGAAGTGATTCTTTGCTCTAAAGCACAATTTTCAGCATTTTTGTAAGTTTAATATTTGATTCCTTTGTTTCCAGAAAGAGATGTTCTCCAGAAATAGATGTGCAAAATAGCTCATATAAATGCTAGCTTGTAACCCCACACACAAAAAAAAACATGAAAAAAAAACAAAGTCCCACTTATGAAGGAAGTGATTTTGTAACTCATGCCTTGTGACAACACCCATCTCCATGGTGTATCCCAACCCATCTTTCTCTAAGTAGAAGAAACTGGCATGCAGAGAGACTAAACTACCAAAGACATAACCAAGAATTTCCTGGGTGTGCCTGCTGTCCTGCCCTTGTTTTGCACTCTGTTCCTCAGACCTGCATTCTAAAGCTTTACCTGTGGCTATTTCAGAACTTATTCTCCTTGGATAACCTTTCATGTAGCTCAAAAGGGCCTGTTTCATGTCCTAGGAGGAGAAGGAAAAAAATCAAAGTGACTTTTCACATCTGATAAGGTCTATTTACTTTCAAAGGAGGAAATTTGTCAAAGATTTGTTCACAGAAACCTTGTTGAAGAGGCACAGAAATTAGAGTGATATAGACAAGTTTTCACAGGGATCTACGTACATCAGCCCTGGTGTTAATCTCCAACGGAAGGTAACTAGTGGACACATTGCCAGTCATTACTTACACAGCCACAAACCTGGAATTTATGGTGCTACATTGCTCTCAGCTTTAAGAAGTCTCTTCTGACCTTCAAGGAAGGACATAGCATGAGATTGAAATTC
Source organism: Peromyscus eremicus (assembly GCF_949786415.1). Classification (NCBI taxonomy): domain Eukaryota; kingdom Metazoa; phylum Chordata; class Mammalia; order Rodentia; family Cricetidae; genus Peromyscus; species Peromyscus eremicus. The sequence continues at coordinate 154,264 of NW_026734359.1, forward strand.
ATTGTCAAGGCAGTGAATTCAGACCCAGTTCCCCATATCTGAAAATTCCAATGGTCAGGAAATTCAAGGAAAAATACATTCATTAAAGTGAAGCTTGTATATAACACATTAGAAGAATTTAGCATGGTACTTGTTATGGCAAGACAATTTCAGGGGACACTTATTGACAGAGTCAAGTGGTTTGTGAGTCTTTGGGTGTGTCTGGGTCTTTGTAAAACTGTGACAGGGAAACACAGGTTGGGTTAAGGAGGAAGTAGAATCTCTTCTTCTGAGACAGATAAGGTGCTGTTGGGCATTTCATGAAACACACAGCTCACTGACTTGTGAAAACCCCTCTGTCATATAGTGCTTTCTTAAATATCTTTATTGCACTGAATTATCATGCACAGCTACTCAGAATGGGAAAAATTGACCATAGCCCACAATTCCAGGTAATAGTTCCATTTTGGGAAAATCAGGATAGGAACTCAGCTAATCATATCACATCCACAGCCAAGAGCAGAGATAAACAAATGTACTCATGCTACCTGTTTTCTTATGCTTATGCTCTAGCTTCTTCATACTTACACAGTACAGGTTGCAGACAATGAAATGATTCTGTCCCTTTAAGGGAGTCTTACCTCAATTAACAATAAATAAAATCCCACAGAGACAAGTTCAAAGAAAAATCTGATGTATATAATTCCTCATTGAGGATCAGTCTTCCCAGGTGACTAGTTTGATTCAGTCTGATAATAAAAACTAAGAATCACACTGCCCCACCATCACTGCCAGGATTTGAGGAGATTTCTGCCTGCATTTAGAGCTGTGGTACTCAACCTGTGTGGGTCAACACCCCATTTGGGGTCACATATCAGATATACTGCACATCAAATATTTGAATTACAATTCATAACAGTAGCAAAATTAGGGCTGGAGAGATGGCTCAGAGGTTAAAAGCACTGCTCACTCTTCCAAAGATCCTGAGTTCAATTCCCAGCAACCACATGGTGGCTCCCAACCATCTGTAATGAGATCTGGTGCCCTCTTCTGGCCTGCAGGGATATGTGTATACAGAATACTGTGTACATAATAAATAAATAAAACTTTAAAAAAAGGTAGCAAAATTAAAGTTAAGAAACAACGAAAGAGTTATGTTTAGGGCTCACCATAATTCGAGGAACTAATGTTCATGCTACTTAAAGATTAAAAGGGTCAGAAAATTGGAAAAAAAATAACCATTGATCTAGAGTGTCCAGTGGAACCCAAGTGTCTATGTTGCTAACTATGAAGGGGCTTGCAAAGGATTTTCCTGAATATCCTTTGCTCGACGGGAAACTCATGTTCTGTGTGGAAGACTCCAGCTATCTGGCAATCTTTAGTACCCAGTAATAGCAGACCACTTTGAGCTACTGAACAGAGGGTACAACACCCACTACACACTTGCTGATAACACAGATTTTAGTTACACTGGGCTCCATGACCAAATCACGCTCCTATGAGTGCTTGTTCCTGGACGGTATCAGCCTCTTCCTCTAGCATAACTCTGCCTAGCTGTTTCCTGTAGACTCTTTACCAGGAAGTTGTTCAACAAGTGTCCTTCTCAGTCAGCATTAAGTCTATAATGTCTTGTGGCTAAGGAGATAAAGAGATGTAGGTACTTTTTTTTGATTTTACATCTTTTTAGTATTGTTTTTTTTTTTTTCATTTTTCATTATTAAGAAATTTTCTCCTCTCCCCACATACTGTCCACAAAGCCCCCTTCCTCCCTCTACCCACCCCCATCCCTCTCTCCCAAGCCACTCCACATTCCCACATCCCCCAAATTGAGGTCTCCCATGGGCAGTCAGCAAAGCCCAGCAAACTGAGCCTAGGCAGGTCCAACCCCCTCCACACTAAACCAAGACTGTTCAAGGTGTCACACCACAGGCACTGGGTTCCAAAAGCCTGCCCATTGACCATGGATAGATCCCTATCTCCTGCCTAGGTGTCTCTCTAACAGTTCGAGCAAAACAACCATCTTCTGTATCCAGAGGACCTAGTCCAGTCTCATGGGGGCTCCACAGCCACCAGTCCACAGTTCATGGGCTTCCACTAGTGCAGCCAGTCACCTCAGTAGCAGGTACTTATGATGAACTTCAGCATATATTAATTTCTGTGATATTATTACCTTGTGTACATAAAATTTCAGTAGGAGATAAATATTCAGTTCTACACAGAGAAAGAACTGGAGGATGTTCAATCAATCAGGGAGGGATCTCTGGCTTTGGATCAAGGGGGTGCTGAAGGGCTTCTCTTGTATCCCAGCAGAGGCTCCTGCAAAGGTCAACTTGACTTTTAGTGTAAGGAAAGATCATTAGCAGGGAAGTAATGTCAGTTCCCATGACATCTGAAGCTCTTCCCTAGACATTCTATTGTATCCTGGAGAGCCCTGGCATCCTCTGTGATGTCACTATGTTGTGACAACACCCACTGTCCTTGGGAAGTTTATTCAGTGCCTTCACCATTTACTGATGAACATGATGGCATACTGAAGAGTTTAAATTGGAAAGAAAATGGAGAGGGTAGAGAGAACGAGAGTGACAGAAGAAAGCTGACCTTCAGCCTCAGTGTAAAACATCAAGGAAGAAATGATCAAGAGAATGGTGCAATGAGTTCTGTACAGGAAAAGGGAAGCTTCCTGGAGGAAGTGGGCTTGAGCTGAATCTTCCAGTAATGGGGAAAAGAAAGTTGGAGTCTCTGGAAACCAACAGAACTTCCCTGCTTGTCATGGCTCTTGAAATTGCAGGATTCCAGGATATAAATTGTTTTGCTTCAGAAGTCAGGAACTGTTAAGATCAGAGCTTTATGCTGGGAACTCTTGGCGTTCATTCCTTTTGGAGGATAGGCATTGGTGAGTAAACATGAGACCAACATTAAAGAGGGAGGGATAATGAGGTGTGCCCATTTCAAGGCAGGACATCACTCTACTTCAACCACACTGGCTAACTTTAAGTACTTCCCAGCTGCTCTGTGTTCCTGAGTTGTCAGTGAGGAGACTTGTTGAGTTTGGTGACCATGTTCTGCCCTTATATGTCTTCTCCATAAATAGTTATATGGTTAGAGTGACCTGTCAAGATATTTGGGGAACCTCTAAATGACTGGGGTGATTATGAACTATGGCAATTTTTTCCTGACTTGTAAACCCACAGGCTTGTGGACTCTGCAGCCAAGTTGAATTCTGAGTCTACAGCTGTGAATGAGCCTGAAGAGGCTATCTCCTAGGTTACTTGGAGCATGTGCTATGAGGGCAGAGAAAACCAGATAGCTGGGGTAACCACTTCCCTTCAAATAGAGGAGACAGCTGAGTTCCTCAGAGGGGTCATCTGAAGCAAAGGACAAAATAATTTGGGGTGTCACCGAGTCACTGGTAAACAAGCTTTCTTAAACATTTGATTAGGACTCAGTGTGGTCTGTCCATTATCTTTGCCTTGTGATACTGCAAGTTCATTTATGTTCATCTACCCACAAGGAGCACCAGAGTGCCACCATCCCACCAAACCTTCCTCACCAAGATACAGGTGAAGCCGAAGGTGCAGACTGACCACTCAACTACAGGAAATGACCATTGAAAGAACGTAACAGTGAGATCGTCTGATCTTTATCACAGAAGAGAGCATGAAGAATAGGTATTCATTCTTTCAAACCGTGTTTTCAATCTCAGGTTCATTCTGTCATCATTACTTAGTTTTATATAAGGTTTGTGTTTCTGGTGGGCTGCATCTTCAGGGTATGCCTTCAGGGTATGCCAAAATCATGTCTCTGAACTTCTCCCAAAGGCAGAACCTCAAATGTGGACAGGAATGACATGAGGACAAAGACTATTCTGCTTCCTCTAAAAAGAAACAAAAACAGAGCCTGTGGCATGAGTCATAGTACTCACGGACTGAGGCAGTAGTATGAATTCCCAGCATGACTTTGAAAAGATTCTATCAAGTGCTGTCTAGTATGAGATGTTAGTTGCTGTGAGTTTGAGTTAATTTTTTTGTTACTTACTTTAAAAGGCCTTGTGCATTTGATTCTCCAAGCAGCAGTTGGAGAGGCCTGGTCACACATCTAAATGTGTCCAAAGAGGGACTCAGGCTGATCCCTGCTCCTTTTGTTCCCCTCTGAGAGGACACACCTGCATTCATTTGTTCACCATCCAATTGATAGAGTTCTCCCACTCTCACTCAGTCTCTCTTTCTCTGCAACCAGAATTAAAGATGACTGTGTGCTTTTATGTGTATGCTGGAAATCAAATTCTTGCCTAGGTCCTCTTTACTAGCTAGCCTCTCTGGAGCTGAGTTGCAATCTGGTTACCCTTTGCTTTACATCTAGTATCCACCTATGAGTGAGGACATACTGTAGATTAACCAACCATCTTATTAAATAAGAAACACAGAGCCAATACAGAGATGAAGCCAAGAGGTCAGAGCAATAGCTAAGAGCTAAAAACCTTACCCTTCACTGTTGCTGTTGTTTTACCTCTCTGAAAAAGAGACCTACTTCCTGTGTCTGTCTTTTTTATAGAGTTTCTGTTCTGCCTTCTCCTTGGTTGTAAACCCAAGAACATGACCACCTAGTCACTGCCTGTCTATGCAGACCTCCAGGTCTTCTATGGTTGGTATTGAGATTAAAGGCATGTGTCTCCAATACTGGCTGTATCTTTGAACACACAGAGATCTTCCTAGCTCTACCTACCACGTGCTGGGATTAAAGGCGTGTACCACCACCGCCCAGCTCTCGCTATGGCTTGCTAATACCTCTGAGCCCCGGGTAACTTTATTAACATACAAATCACATTTCAGCACAAATAAAATATCGTTATAACATACCATGTTTGTCTTTCTGAGTCTGGGTTACCTCACTCAGGATAATATTTTCTAGTTCCATCCATTTGCCTGTAAACTTCATGATGTCATTGTTTTTCTCTGATGAATAGTACTCCATTATGTATATGTACCACATTTTCTTCATCCATTCTTCAGTTGAGGGGCATCTAGACTGTTTCTAGGTTCTGGCTATTACAAATAATGCTGCTCTGTTCAAACATGTGTCCTTGTGGTATGATTGAGCATTCCTTGGGTATATGCCCAAGAGTTGTAGAGCTGGGTCTTTAGGGAGATTGATTTCCAATTTTCTGAGAAAGCACCATACTGATTTCCAAAGCGGCTCTACAAGTTTGCACTCCCACCAACAGTATAGGAGTGTTCCCCTTGTTCCACATCCTCTCCAACATAATCTGTCTTCAGTGTTTTTTTTTTTTTTTTGGAGACAGAGTTTCTCTGTGTAGCTTTGCGCCTTTCCTGGGACTCACTTGGTAGCCCAGGCTGGCCTCGAACTCACAGAGATCCACCTGCCTCTGCCTCCCAAGTGCTGGGATTAAAGGCGTGCACCACCACCGCCCGGCTCAGTGTTTTTGATCTTAGCCATATTTATTTTTGAAAATGATTCTATGGGACCAGTGGCAGACACTTGAAATGACTTTAAGAGGTATTGTATAATTCTAATTCTCCAGTGCTCATTTCTTTTCTTTTTTTTAAATTATTAATTTATTTATTATGTATACAGTGTTCTGTCTACATGGCCAGAAGAGGGCACCAGATCTCATTACAGATGGTTGTGAACCACCATGTGGTTGCTGGGAACTGAACTCAGAATCTCTGGAAGAACAGCCAGTGCTCTTAACCTCTGAGCCACCTCTCCAGCCCCGCTCCTTTTCTTGTATGTAATTCAGTTTTCTTCTTTTTGTGTGTGTATGTGTGAGTATGTGTGTATGTGCGTGTATGTGTGTGTGTGCATGTGTTTGTGCAGACTGTGGCATAGGCTTTAAAATTCGCAGTGATCTTCCTTCCTCTGAGTCCAGTTTGCTGGCATTATAAGAATGCACTGCCACTTCCAGCTCGAAAAATATTTTTTATGATCTAAGTCTCCTTTTCTTATGGTGGACAGGGAGGCAAGGAGATGGTGTCAGGACCCCTGATACTGGCGTTGCAGATATTAGTGACCATCTAAATGTACTGGGAATGGAAGCTGGATGCTCTGAATGAATCTTCAGTGTTCTTAACTGGTCATTCATTTTCCTACCTATGTTTTCTATTCTTGATTATGTTTCCTATCCAAGGTAACCTAGTCAGGGTTAGGTACCAGATGCTGATGAAAGTGTGGAATTCTCCAGAGAGAATTAACCTCAGGCAAAGATGAGATCCCTAATTGTTTATCCAGTACAACATGGTCAGCCCATTCTCTCTCGCTCTCTTTCTCATATATATATATATATATATATATATATATATATATATATGATATATGGATATATATGGTTATATATATATATATATATGTATCCAACAACATGGATGCAGCAGGTTGTATTAATGTATTTCAGCTTACTAATTCACCTAACTTAATGAGTGAGAAGTTGAAAAGGATTTGGGAAGTGATAAATGAAGAGATAAAAGGGGAAAGTGATGTAATTGCTCTTGTGTATCAATTTACAGAAAGAAATTTTAAATTAAAAAGGGGCTAGGTTGACCACTCATCAATTGAGAGAACTGACTGTTTTTATAGAGGACCCAGGTTCCATTCCAGAACCCACTTGGTAGCTAACCATTTATTATAATTTTAGTCCGAGGTAAATCCTTCCTTCTTCTGGTCTTGTTAGACACTACATACAGACACATGCAGGCAAAACATTGTATACATAATTTTTTTAAAAGATAGAAAAAGGAAAGAATATATTTTTTTACAGTGATGTCATAGCCCTTAGCCATAAAATAAGCCAGGGCTCATTCAAATGAACTCCTGCTGTGTACCATGGAAGCAGCTGTGACCCCCTGCTATGTCAGCCTGCTCAGAAGGAAAAACAGTTTTGATCTAAGGTTGATAGAGATCATTATAATCATCTATCAAGGAGCAAAGTAAACAGTGCTCTTAGGTGACATTTCCTTGAAGATATCTGTATTTGTGTTCTCTATCTTTTGTATCTGTGAGAATTGTGGCAATGGTACAGTTACCTTTTAGATCAAACATCAAGATTGACTGGTCACATAGGCCCCAAAGCAATCTACTTTTTACTGGGTCATTTCCTTCATTTTCATCTAAGACCTTGTGGTACAAGATGAACATGCCAGAGACATTTCTTTCCATCATTTATGTATGTTCCTGCACAACTTTGAGGTACGAATATCCATAAATGTCTCTGCTTTTATATTGTGATCATGATCAGAAGAGGATTTGTTAACTTAGCAAGCTTAAGAATATGCAGAGTGCTACAGGAATGTGTCCAGACTTCCTAATCAAAATCCACATGCTTCCTTTGTTAAGGAAAAGCATTGTTTTGGAAATAACTCCCATGCTCTCTTTGCTTCCTGAAGTTAAGAAATCTTTCTCATTTTATCTGTCTTGTCTGGAGTGATCGCTATTCTTAATAGTCAAGCTGACTACCTCTTAAATTAATTAAAACCCAAAATATTTGTGTAAACATGTGAGGAATTTTTCTTAAAGATTTTGAAGTTAAAGACACTTCTTTAATTTGGATCATTTTAGGTGATAGGATCCACTTTTAGCTGCTTGGTGGCAGTGCACACTTTTAACCCCAGGAAGCAGAAGCATTTGGATTTTCTGAGTTTGAGGCCAGCCTGCTCAACAGAATGAGTTTCAGGGATACAATGATAAAGCCTTTCTTGAAATCACCAAAAAACTAATCAACAAAGAATAAGATCCAACTTTAATCTGGGTAGCAACACTTGGTGTCAGCCTACATATATAAAAGATATTGAAGAAGGAAGTTCTCTCTTCACCTGCTTGCCCTAGCTCTGGTTACCAATTTTTTTACTTTACTAGCAGTAGAGCTTACTTCCTTAAAATTGTGGTGTATACTCAAGACCAGCCCAGCTGAGATGTCCAGCCTCATGTACTGAATAACTACTGGACTTTTCAAATTTCCATTGGTAGACAGCCATTGTTAGACTAGCTCTACCACAGCTTGTGAGACATTCTAATAAATCCACTTTGTACACACATGGAGAGATTCATTCTACCAGTCCAGTTTGTTAATATTCTGATCCTGGCCCTTGTCGGCATTCAATGACATAAAAGCTTATTCTTAAGGGAAATTTCCACCCACTATCCTCTCTCTCTCTCTTGCTTTCCTCCCAGGAAGTGTGCAGACCCTTGCACTCCTCCCTCTCTTTCTCCCCTCACCCTTTTTTCCTCTTTCTCTTCCCCTTCTCTCTTCCTCCACTAAATAGACCTCTTCACTCAGTGCTGTCTGAATGTCATCTTTGTCTGTCACCAGCAGCAGGGCACCTTGGCTCTCTACCTGCCATAGCCTTCTTTATACTATTCATAACACTGTTCATGTACAGAAGCTTGAATAATGCAGTGGTTTTTTGTTTTGTTTTTTCACCTGCCCTAGGAATAAGATACGCTGACTATTAACAGTGCTTGCAAGCATATTCTTCCTAGCTCCATTATGCTTTAAATATTCAACTTTCTTTGAAGCCTACCCTTTATTATAATTCATTTGCCAACAGTGTGCTCTGATTTTCAGGAATAAAAATCCTAAAGCAATGAAGCCATTTCTGATGAGAGAAAAACCTGTTATCTTGTTTGTGATCTACTTCCTGCATTTCTCTCCTGGTTGTATGAAGTCCCTGTGACAACTAGGTAAAAAGTGGGTTCAGTTCACCTGACCTCAACTTGAAGTTACAAAACAAACATCTCCTTTTCTGTCTTTTAATCTCTCTTTGGTTGTTAATATTCTGGGCACCCTTCCACCTGTGTGACGTGGAATCACTCCACCCGACATAGTATAGTGGGCTGTACATGCTAGCCACACTGTGTCCAAGATGAAGAAGGGGAAGTGCCTACCAAGAGCAGAAAGATAGGAGGGTCTGCTATTGGAGCCAGGGGCAAGTGCTATTGAAATGAAAATGTTTAGAAAAGGTCTGGGTCTGTGGTGGAAGGCAGGATCAGGAACCATTGTGCTGTGACTTTAAGCACAGTGTAACCCTATGGGAGGTGCTCTTGTCACTCAGGCCTCAGTAGCCAATCAAGCCCTCCTGGTGACCTGCCAATCAGAAGTGGTACAGGGTTCTTCCAGCTGCTAGCTTCAAGCTTGACTTTGAAGAGAAACTGACAGCAGCAGTTTTGTGTTGTGTGCTGTGCTGTGTGTGCTGGTGCATAGAACTGAGCAGAGAACCTGGGTGAGCTGGGAAACCACAGCATTATGAGTAAGGTTCAGGAGCCAGAGTGGTGGGTCCTTCTCAGATCTGGGTGGGAAACTTCAGCCAGAATCCCTGTCTTGTGAGGTCCCATATGGTCCTTAAAACTTCCTATTCCCAGGGCAGACCTCTGGATATCTTTGCCCTGTGGGCTGAATCTGTTCACAGAATTGGGAGTAGTGACGTGTATATAGAAACATCTTTGTAGTCAACTTCAACATGCTTTTGGTGCACTCATTGAAAGCAGGCCTACTTTGTCCAGTACCTTCTAGAGGTTCAGCACTTTGTATTTAACTTTCAAGTGTAAGATCCATTTATAGTTAATTTTGTGGAGGTTGTAAAAGGCATCTCATGTGTTGGGTAGCACTCCACAACTAAGGTGTGAGAGAGAGGAGTTGAAATAATGATATAAAGCATTTACTAATTCTTAAGACATACTAAGTCTCACAAAATAGAATTTAACTGAGGGAGTACTGCCTGGAAAAAAAAACCTGCCAAGCAGTGGTTGCATACACCTTAAATGCCAGGACTCAGGAGGCAGAGCCAGGCAGATCTCTGTGAGTTTTAGACCAACCTGGTCCAGCAAAATCCAAGACAGGCTCCAAAACTACATGGAGAAACCTTTTCTTAACAAAGGAAAGAAAACAACAACATGGAAAGATTTGTATTGTAGTCAGGCCTGTTAGAGATTAGGACAATAGGATACACATTTGTTCACCAGGATTGTCCAGTCATTTGGCTGTAAACCATGACATAGGAGCCACCTCTGATTTTTACAACAAGCCATTAGGCCTAACACTATATCAAAGAATGGGAATCTAACAAGCTGCTCATTGAGGAATTACATGGTCATAACAACCTTAAGTCCTGGCATGTCATAAAGTTCCAGTTTTCTTCTTGAGAAAATCCTAGTTCTGACAGATGGGCAGACACCAGGTGACAACTTTTTGAAAAGTAAAACACTAGCAGTTCAGTGGTGGTGATGTTGGACTTTGCTCAGCACTCACTCAAGAGGTAGAGTCAGGTTCATCTCTGTGAGTTTGGGGCCAGCCTGGTCTACAGAGTTATGTCCAGGAACGGATTCAAAACTACACAGTGAAAACCTCTCTCAATGAAAAAAAAAAGAAATAAAAAAAGAAAAAAGAAAAGTAGAACACTCTCACATTTCTTTAGGCCCCCAGGCAGGGATGAGGAAAATTCTTGGGAGAGTTAGTAACAGCCCAGGGCCTAGGCATTGGGAGCTTTCCCTAAAGGTATAACATAGTGACAATAAAATAGAGCTCCTTCCCTAAAACCAGGAATATGCTTTGAAGAGCAGGCAATGGTCTTGAATCAGGGCCTTTGTGGTGGGGTTGCTTCAGATCCCAAGAATCCAACTCTTTCACCAAATATGGCTATGGTTATCCATCCACAGATCACTGTGGGCTTAGTCAGTAATATGCTTGAGATATCCTTTTTCCCCTTGTGCAGCATGGTTTGATTAGCCTCTTCTCTGAGTCTATCCTATTGTATGGTACTTTCTGCTGACTTCCTAGAAGTTCCCCATTTCCTTCCATTTTGCCCCTAGAAGTAGTATAAAGGTGCTATTCTTCTTAAGAAGCATAGTTGACTTGAGACATACCTAGTGCAAGACCTCCCTACACCAGCTTTTATCTTTTCTACATTATATTTTGCTTTATTCCTCATCCCTGGTGATCTTCACCTCAGGACCCTGTCACTGAAGAGGTCCTGCTGTTTCACATCACTGGGGTACTTAAGTAATAATTTTGGAAATGTCTTTACTGTATAAGTTTCCCGTCTGTCCAAGGGGGTAGACTTGCAGTCTTCTGTCCCTATTTAAGTTGTTCAATGTGCAACCTGGAGCCTGAACCTCTATGTCTCAAGGTTGATAGAATATGTGGAATGCAAAATTTAATCACAGCAGGATAAAAGTAAGTTAGAACAAAAAATGGAACACCAAATGTGATTTTGTTGGTAGGTAGAACCTGAGAATGTTGTCTTTTGAAAGAATGTGGATGATATCAGGACTTTAGGTGGCAAAAATCATAGAAAGTTTCACAGTGAACTTTACTGACCTATCTTGATGACCAGGAAGATACAAATGTTAAGAATAATAGCAGAAAGTGGAGATTGAGAGTATATAATTTCAGTAGGAAATAGACTCAATAAAGTGATGGCCCATGCCTTTAATCACAGTGCTTGGGAGGCAGAGGCACATGGATCTGTGTGAGTCTGAGGCCAGGCTGGGCTACAGAGTGAGTTCCAGGATAGGCTCAGAAGCTACACAGAGAAAAAAAACAAAAAACCCATAAATTATTAAGCCTGTCTGTGGTGTTGCACACCTTTAATCCCAGCACTTATGAGGCAGAGCCAGGTGGACCTCTGTGAGTTTGAGGTCAGCCTGGGCTACCTGGTGAGCTCCAAGAAAGGCACAATGCTATACAATGAAATCCTGTCTCCAAAAAACCAAAAAAAAGAATGAATAAATAAATAAATAATAAATAAAATAAAATAAAATAAGTTAGAGGCCATTTGTATGATATTTTGACTACAAAATTTTATTTGGCTTTAGGTCATGGAAGGATTAAACAAGGTAATTCCTACTCTAGAAAGCAACTTCATACAAAACCTGTTGCACCTGTGGTCCAAGCATGTCAGTGTCCATCTGAATTAAGAAGTCAAGCTTTGCAGGATCACCCATCATCTACTGGTCCTGAAAACAAGAAAGAATCGATATTTAAGGTCATGGATTCTTAGTCTGGAGGTTCAGTTCAGCATTGTTGCAGAATTCTATCTTTAAGAGTCAGAAACCCAGTGAGGAGACTGTGAGAGTCCATCGCATGAAGTTGTGAGGTTGAAGCCTGGTGTTGCTGGTTTTTGTTTTTTAACTCTTTACTCTTTTGGGGGCCTGCCACTCAGCTCTCAAATAAATCCCACACAGGGAAGCTTATTCTTTATCAGTGCCTGGCCTTGGTTTGGCTTGTATGTAGGCAGCTTTTCCTTACTTAAGTTCTCTCATGTACCTTACAACTCTGGGCTTTTATCTTTCTCTATTCTGTATATCTTTCTTTACTTTTTACTCCATGGTTTGCTGTGTAGCAGGGTGGCTACCCCCTGGTGTCCTCTCTTTTTCTTGCTCCTTCTTTTTTTCTTTTCAGTTTTCTCTTCCAATTTGTTCTCTCTGCCAGACAGTCCTGCCTAACTTTTTCTGCCAAGCTACTGGCTGTTAGACCAGTTGGTATTTTAAAAAGGCAAAGTATCACAGGCTCACAGAGTTAAACATATGCAACATAAAAGAATACAAGTTACTTTTGTATCTTAAAATAATTGTTCCACAGCATAGACAAATATAACACATCTTAAAATAATATTTTGCAACAGCCTGGACTACATTTTGTGACCCCATGAAGTTGGGATACCTAAGGTATGTGACATCACCCATGGAGCACTAGCTGCATATATGGAGATGAAGTAAAGAGAGAATTATATGAGAAGTTGGATGAATAGGGCCATGTGAGCCTGTTGATAATGAATCCTCATGCATCTGAGATAAAGATAGAGAATTTGATGTCTGTCCTGCTCTATTTCAGTATTGTCTTTGCCTAATCTTTCCTTGGTATGTCTCCATTTCTCTATGTTATACTTTAAATGATTTTCTGAGCCATTGTATTTTGGAAAGTTATAATACATTTTCTGATTTCACAAATGTCACCATGAGTAGACCATCTTACATGTCAGAAGAGGCTTTGAACATTTGAAATAATGTAGGGGATGTTGCAAACTATGAGGATCATTGAAGTGACTAAATGCATTTTCTTCCTAGATGATCATGAGCCTATAGGTACCTGGTTTAGAACATCTTTGATTGAATGAAAAAGCTCTCAGACACAATGATATATGTGAACATGTGTCTCTCCTTGGTGACTTTCTTTTGATTGCATCTTTAGTAGGAGGAGTCTTTTGGAAGAAAATTCTTCACTAGTTGTGTGATAAGCATATCTATAGCTTCAACTGATTTCCTGTTCTTTGTGTGTACTGAGTTGTGGTTGAAACTATTCAGCCAGCTTTTTATATTGTCATGCCTTCACCACCATTAGAGATTCTATCTCTATATCACATAGGGTAGAGTAGAAGCAATTGCTATTTAGTGCTAAGGCAGTTTGTTAACCTGGTCTTTTAATATTGTTGTTGCTTTTTGAATATAAGATTTGTCTGTGTAGCCCTGAGTGTCCTGAAAGGAATCTGTACACCAGGCTGTCATGGAACTCACAAATCCCCCTGATTCTGGCTCCCAAGTCCACTGATTAATATGGGTAATTAACATTCCTGGCTGTTTTATTTTTGTATTATTGAATGATGGGCTTGGGATGTAGACTTTTATAAATGTCAAGCATATGCTGTTGTACTGAGCTCCACATATATCTTGAATTTTTAAATTTGACACAGGTTATCATTCTATTTCTCTATTTGGCATGTATTCATGATGTAACATTCTTGAGCCTTCTGAGTCATTGCATTGCAGGTGCATGAACTTCCTCCTGCCTGTTACATTTGTTTTGAATTTTGAAGTGCATATGAGTATTTTATCTGAATGCATGGATATGCACCATGTGGGTACTTGATCCTCACAGTGATCAAAAGATGGTCTCAGTAACCCTGAACTTGGAATAAAGGATAGTTGTGTTCCCTTTTAGAAGTATTGGCAATTGAGCCCACCTCTATGCAAAACCAGCAAGAGCTCTTTACTAGCTTGCCTTCTCTCTTGCATAATCTGTGTTGATTATTTATGGTCAACATTTATATGGCTAATGCTTTCATCTTTCCCTTTATAACTATTTAAACATGCACTACTTTTTAGTAAATTTTTACTTATGTTATAGTTTGAATTGTGGCACTTCAGCATTTTTGAGGAATACAGAACTAAAGTAAATGCATAACTCTTTGTAGGAACTTCAGTTAAAAACTTCTTAGTTCTTTCTTTCTTGTTCTGCTGAATTTTGCTTGGGAGACAGGTTCTCAACATGTACTATAGGATTTCCTAGACCTGATTGCATAGACTAGGCTGGGATTCAACTCAGATGCAGATATACATACCTCTGCCTTCTGAGTCCTGCCGTTAAAGGAATGAGCCAATATACCCAGTTTGTCCATCTAATTTTTCCTTATAGTTAGTAATTGTTGATACAATTTCTCTGATGTGTACTCTATACTGTTGATCTGTTTAATTGTCTCTCTATATTTGTTAATAAGCATTTCTCTTGCAAGGTGATATCCCATTCAAAGGGTACAGAAATGACAGAAGTGATCCTCCTATTCAGCTTCCTTCAAAAGGGACTTATTGATTACATATAATTTGTATGTCATGAAGTAAGTGTGGGGAGCATCAGAATTATATGACTATACTCTCAAAGAAGTATACATTTACAATAATGTAAGTATTATGGTTTCTCTTTTACTCATGTATGGGATATTTTAGAATGCAGTGACCTATGATGATGTGCATGTCGACTTCACTTGGGAAGAGTGGACTTTACTGGATCCTTCCCAGAAGAATCTCTACAAAGATGTGATGCTAGAAACCTACAGGAACCTCACTATTATAGGTAAGATAGATTTTTCTTCACACATTAAAATGAGAGGACAGCTGTTCTTAGATTTTGGATGTTTCTGTGTAATTTGATTGAGAAAGAATATTAGGTGAAGAAATCAGTAATATTCTAAGTTTCATTGAAGATAGTAACATAAATTTTGGACAGTTTTAAAGAAAATAACATATTTTCTGGTACTTTATCTTAGGATACAATTGGGAAGATCATAATACTGCAGAGCATCTTCAAAGTTCTAGAGGAGATGAAAGGTAATTTTCTTGTGCAAGTTGATACAAATGTGTCTCTCAAGAAATTAAAATGTGTCCTGGAAGTTTTAACCAAAAACAACAGTGTAAATGAGCACTTATTAAAGTATAGCAATGGTTATTAAATTTTCAGAAAACCATATATCTCTACTTTAAATTATTGAAATAAATTTATAAGGCATTCTTAAAAAAAAAGACAAGAGAACAATGCCTTAGCAGATATCTCAATTTGAATCATAGAACCATGGGAAATATGCTCTAGAACTGGCAATTCATTCATTTCATACTTACCCATATTATAAAATTATACATAGTGAAGAGGTGATAATTATATTTTTAAAGCTTTTTAATAAGCAAATAGTGAATAGTAATGGTAATGTAGTTTGTACACTTGTTGTGATTTTGCTGCTAAGAGAGGGGGCAGTTAGAGTCAAGAGTCTACAGTCAGTTATTGTGAAGAAACCTTAATGCGTATACCACACTATAGGAAAATTTATTAATGCAATGCAGATGTTGAAGCCCTGTCACTTTCCAGTTTTCTTCAAATATATGAATAACTTCATATACAAAAATATTCTGTATATGTGAATCATGTAATAAAGGATCTTACCAACACAAGTATCTTCACAGATGCAAACCAACTCTTAATAAAGTGGAATAAGATGAGTGTGAACAATGATAAAACCTTAATATCTCATTCTTCTTTACAACTGAACCAAATTGTAAAATTAATTCATACAGATATAAAGATTAAACAGTGAATTAGATGTGATAATATTTTTACATGTCCCATAATTTTTGCAGTCATGAACAAAATCAAACTGGTAAGAAACATACTATATACACTCAACATGTTAAAGATCTTTCATATCCCAGTACTCTTCAAATGTATGAAAAAGAACATACTGGAGAGAAACCCTATGAATATAATCAATGTGGTAAAGCTTTTGAATTTCAAAGCCATCTTCAAGAACATAAAAGAAAGCATACTGGAGAGAAACTCTATGAAGGAAATAATGGTGGTAAAGCCTTTTCATGTCAAAGTAGTCTTCAAATGCATAAAAAAACTCATATTGGAGAGAAACCCTGTGAATGTAATCCGTGTAGTAAAGCCTTTACACAATTCAGTAGTCTTCAAAAGCATACAAGAACCCATTCTGGAGAGAAACCCTATGAATGTAATTTGTGTGGTAAAGCCTTTGCACAATTCAGTTATCTTCAAAGGCATACAGGAACCCATTCTGGAGAGAAACCCTATGAATGTAAAGAATGTGGTAAAGCCTTTGCATATCACAATCATCTTCAGAGGCATAAAACAACACATACTGGAGAGAAACCCTATGAATGTAATCAGTGTGGTACAGCCTTTACAAGTCATAACCATCTTAATAGCCATAAAAGAACACATACTGGAGAGAAACCATATGTTTGCAATCAGTGTGGTAAGGCCTTTGCCCTTCACAGTCATCTTCAAAGGCATAAAAGGCCACCTCCTGGAGATAAACCATTTGAATGTAATCAATGTGGTAAAACCTTTGCATGTCACAAAGTTTTTCAAACACATAAAAGAAAACATACTGGAGAGAACCACTATGAATGTGATCAGTGTGGTAAAGCCTTTGGACGTCAAAGTCATCTTAAAGAACATAAAAGAAAGCATACTGGAGAGAAACCCTATGAATGTAAGCACTGTGGTAAAGCCTTTTCATGGCACAGTACTTTTCAAATGCATGAAAGAACGTACACTGTAATCAGTGTGGTAAAGCCTTTGCATTTCATCGTAATCTTCAAATGCATAAAAGAACACATACTGGAGAGAAGCCCTATGAATGCAAAGAATGTGGTAAAGCCTTTGCATATCACAATCATCTTCAAATGCATAAAATAACACATACTGGAGAGAAACCCTATGAATGTAATCAGTGTGGTAAAACCTTTGCACATCACAGATATCTTCAAAGGCATAAAAGAACACATACTAGAGACAAACCCTATTAATGTAATTAGTGTGGTAAAGCCTTGGCATGTCATTACAATCTGCAAATACATAAAAGAACACATACTGGAGAGAAAACATATGAATGTAATTAGTGTGGTAGAACCTCTGCACAACTCAATTGTCTTCAATATGAAATTTCAGTATGCACCTATATGAAAAAGTTACATAGCCCATCTGCTTATAAAGTATTTGTGAAGACTTTAGGCAACACACATATAATCAGTTACAGAAGAGTATGTCTTCAATAGAAAAGTATTTGACAGTGTCAAAAAATGTTCAGGCATTATGGTGTCTGCTTTTATATTGTTTACAGCAAAACATTCATGGAAAATTTTATGAATTTATGAAGCCTTTTGTATAGGGTAAATGAGGCAGCCACTTAAACAAACACTGACCCTGAAAATAGGGCCAGTGAATGGCACACCTTCTGGCCCTGAAATCAGAGTAAAAAAATCCTGACATTGAAATCAGAGTCAAAGAAACACACTTTGTTCCTGAATCCAGAACCAGTTATAACAAATTGAGTTGTAGCTGAGAAGAAACGGACATCTCTGTTAGAAATTCTAATAAAGCAGAACAGAAAATGAATTGACAGCTCTGCTGAGAAACTCTCTCAGGTGAGTGGAGAACAGCAGCAATGGACATCTCTCTTGGGAAACTCTCTTAGCAGTGTGGAGCTGAGTTCAACTGTAAGGGCTCCCTGTTCGAGAGGAGCAGGATTAATACCTTTTGCATGGAGACTATTTTTCACTGAAGCACAGCATCAGGTGTAGTCTGACTTCTCAATATTCAGGTTACCTTTTCCCTCACAATAGGAGGTATCCAGGATATCTTCCCTTCATGGCTCTAGTTTATGGCTGACTTCTGACAGTTAGGGTATCTTTCCTTTCAGAAGTTTAAAAACTTGCACTTTTTTTTTTTGATTTTTCAAGACAGTGTTTCTCTGTGTAGCTTTGGAACTTGAACTACAGATTTAAATGATAATGTAACCATTTTAGATATTGTCCTTCTCTTAAATTGCATTAAATAACTAATTCAGGTATAAAAATTCATGTATTTGTATTATTTCCTTTTCTGTGGTAATATAATATCCGGATTAACTTATAAACCAGTATAATTTGGCCATTAGCTTCAATGGGATACAGTATCAGCATGAAATTGTATGACAATAATTGTCAGACATGGCAGCTAAAGCAGGAGGCTATGAACTCACATCCTTAAACTGCAGCCTGAAACAATGAATGGGACCTGGAAATGATGTGTGGATATAATTTCTTAAAGCCTAACCACACTCACATGTTTACTCCAGCAGGGCAGCATTTTCTAAAAAAATTGAAATGTTACCACCAGCTAAGAAGGATTGATTTCTTTGGCTTCAAGCCTACATGCTAGATTTCTGTTACATAGGCTGATTCATGATAAAGAAAACTTTGAAAGCCCTTAAATGCTTCAACACCTGTTATAGTAATTAATGCTTACAAGAGAAAAAAAACCCTTCATTTAAAATTGTTTCTTTAAACAGTTGTTGTACCTGTAATTATGTGATATGTCTGTGTTTGTTTTGTATGTGATCATGTGAACTGGTTCCTGAAAATGTTAGATCATTGGATCTTGGAGGAATGACAGGAAGTTGTCAAAAATCAGACCTTAGTCCTGGGAATGAACATTTCTTAACTGTCCAGTCCTATCTCTAGTGTTGTCAATTTTTTAAAGTCTATTTATATCTTTTTGAAGTATGGAAATGAGGACAAACTCATACAAGAGAAAAACCCTATTCATGTAAACAATTTGGTAAAGATGTCACAGTTTTCTTCAGCTTCAAGAAAAAAAAGTCATGTTTCATTTATTTTTCATCACACAGTTGAAGGAAATAAATTAGTTACCATGTTCACTTAGGACTAATGGTGAATATCACTGCATTGTGATTTCTATCTTGAAACTTTTGAGGTTGATACTAAAGTGTGCTATATGTGTGAAAAGTACATTTAGTGATGCTTATTTTGTTGCCTTTGTATTTCTCCTATGCCTTTTTTTCCATTTTCTATTGTATGTTTCTTAGTGATAGGTATTTTTCTGCTGTAATGTATAGAATGGTATACCCATAATCTAAGTGGTCCACTGTTTACTTAAATATCAAGCAGTGTGTGATCATACTTTTCAAGTAAGGTTGTCTGTAAAATGGTGGTGGGTTTTTGTTGTTGGCTTTGTTTTTCATATGTTTACAAATTCCCTTGAGATATGTGCTTGTAATTCTGTTTGGCTTGAATGTGAGTAATGATTCAGGGATACATTTGAACTCATGATCCTTATGTGTCTACCTTCTGAGTACAAGTCCAAAGCTAGATGATGTACTCCCATCATGTATGCTTTTCTCATCCCAGTTTAACAATGTTAATGTTAAAATGCTTAATGGAAGAGAATATAAGAAACATTAATACCTCATTTGTGTATTCAAAGCAGTATTTTCATCTACCTGATAAAGATGTAATAAAGTAGGATAATCAGCAATCCACCATGCACCTCATACCATAGCTTGCTATGTTATATATGAATATTTATATAGTTTGGTGTTTCATGATTGTCCCATCCACATGAGTTAACCATTTGGCATTTCATCTTCAAGTACTTCCTTCATGAGAATTATCCAGAGATGTCAGGTAATTTTATATCACTAAGATTTCTCTTGTACGAAACATTTAATGGCGTGTGAAATGATTATGAGTCGTAGGCTCATGGCAGATATGTGAAGACCAGAAGACAGCTTTGTGGTCCTCTTAATAGGGTGATCATAGTCTAGGTTCCAGCACTGCACATCAAAGACTTTACCAATGAGCCATCTCACAGGTGCTCAAATAAGATTTGTAGAAATACTTCAACATTAAATTATTGTCATATTTTCAGATTGTTAACTTAATTTCATAGAGGAATAGAAGAACAAAGAACAATATGAATAATAAATCTTCTTTGCATATTAAAATATTTTTGCGACCATGTATTTTTCAAAATTTATCATGGGGACTAAGCATTTGTTTATAACATTATCTCAGAACCACAATTGAATGCCAGAGGACTGTCTCAATTTGTAAAACTGTTTCTGCTAAGCCTGAGGATGTGAGTTCCACCTCTGGGTGATCCATACTACTCCTAGAACTTTTTTTTCTTATTTATATACTTGGGCATTGACATATGCACACTCCTACATCAGGACATATATAAATTATTTTTAAACCTGAATAAGTGTCATTGAGGTCATTTGCAACTAAATGGCTTCATAAGTTTTATCACTACATCTCACATAGGGGAAGTAGATAAAAGACAATTGTAAGTTGTCCTCTCAGTGCTACATACATTTCCTCGCACAGGTGTAGATACACAAATGCAGTTCAAACATTTTTAATTGGATGAAAATACCAGTAAAGAAAATAACCCAGCTTTTGAGAACATGTAAAATGATTTGCCCATTTAAATTATAGAATTTAAAAAATAATTCTTTTCTTCAAAATATTTATTGTTCCTTTTTAAATATGTGTTATCCTTTCACTGTCTGATTCCATTGTAGATCACTTAGAAACCCATATTTCTGGACTTAGAGGTGAATGGATGTAATTCCAGCCCAGGGAGAATATGTTGGGCCTATCTCTGTGAGTTTGAGGCCAGCTTGGTCCCCATGGTAAATTCAAGGGCAGCCCATTTGGACACATCCTGTCTCAAAAAAATTCCAAAAGGAAAAGCATATCTCAAATTATGGGATTTTTCATAATATAATCAGGCTGGACTTTGACAGGTTTCAACAAAAGTTTTTGTTATCTTTACTAACATCAAAAGAAATGTGTTAACAATGAAAAAACAATATAGAGAGTCCATTCATAGAGGTGTAGAATCCATTGACTTTTTGACAACCATCTAGAGGGGACTTCCTTCACCTTCAAGTCACAGGAGACAGAAAGAGCAATAGGACATCTTCATCACCACAATTATGACATATTTGCGACCTGAAGAGTTGGCTCAGTAGTACTGGTCCTATTGGGTACCCAAGTTGGATTCCCAGCACCTACATCAGATTTGTCACAGCTCTCTGTATTTCCATGTCCTTGAGTACATTTGCCTTGCCTCTAGGAAACCAGATATGCAAATGGTAAAAAGACAGATATGTATGTGATTCCATATTGTAAGAAAGTCTTTATTTATGTGCCTGTTATCTTAGAAAAGAGTGAAATTTAATTTAAGTGCATAAGTTTTGCAAGTTAGTATACCATGTTCATACTAGGTAACAATGATGACCAGAATACAGTGTCTGATCCCCTGTGACTGGAGGTATTGTCAGTTGTCAGCTGTCTTGTGAGTGCAGGGAATGAGAGTCAGGCCCTGTGTATGAACCGGTAATGTTCTCAGTGCTGAGACTTCTATCCAAGCCAATGAACATGTCATTAATATGGTAAGGTGTGGATGGCTGATCTAAGTTCATCTTTACCTCAGCACAGGTTACCCAGAAGAAATATATGTTTGATAGCACCCAAAACTACTCAAGATTTGGTACTCCAAGAATTTGTTTTTACTCTTCCTCAAATGAGATTTTATTGGTTGAGGAGCAGAGTACACAGACATTTCAATTCTTGAAACATACTCAAACTCTTAAGAGTCATACATTGTGTACATGTATCCAAAAGAGCCATGTGTTGTTTTTCTTTGAACTTATTCTAGTGATGGTCCATCCTAAACTTGGCAAGTTTTCCCTAAGACTTCACATAACAATCAAATGCTTGCAATTATCAATTCCATTGACTCAGTTTTATGCCACATAGAGTTCAAATTCAAAATTTCTCATAGCACATTTTCACAAAAGGTAGAAAAATGGACAGCATGAACAGAGACAGTTCTGACGAGGCAAGGACCAAGGAGTGTATTTTTAGGAAACATTTCTACTAGAAATATGAGAGCAAATATAACTAAGAATATTCTGGATACAAATGCATAACCAAGAGACTTCAAATTTCATTAAGAATTCTTTGTGTTGTACGATATAAAACTAGCCCCCTAAACCAAATATTATGGTGATCCCTGAGACTGTCACATCCTCTCCTGATTCACTATCTTGATATTTTCTGATTGTATTAAAAAAACAAAAACTGTCAAGTGTTTTAACTTCATAAAAAATCATTTATACTGAAAATATGGGATGAAATGGGATTCCCCCCCCACGATTTAAAAATGTTTCTAGAGCTACTAAAAACACATTTAAAATAGTTGGTTAAATTATTCCTCTGGATTTTACAGGTAGCGAGGCAGGGATACAGACAGACATGATGGATGGTTAGTCAGACTTGGCTTCTTTCTCTTCTACTTCAGAGACTGGACTCTGTTTTTCAGTGTCTCCACTTTCTGCTGGCAGATCTGTAGTTGTTGGTCAGCTACTTTAGCCTGTTGCCTTTTCCTTTCCTCTTCCCTTTTTTTGCACTCTGCTGTGTGATCATTTATCCTTTCCCATCACCTTTTCCAGTGTTGCATTCACCTTGGCAGAGGCAGGCTTGGATAACAATCTCACCGAGCATCACTTGGGCTCTGACTTCACCACTTCTTCCTCTTGGGCAATGATTGTGGTGTCACTGGGTAGGAGGAACGTGTGATGTTGAACCTGTCATGGTGCTGCACTGCCTTAGCTGCCACCACATGAACTGCAGGTGCAGTGGGAGAACTGATCCAAGAGTTTTCTAAACCCAAATCTCCACAAAATGAGGGGAAAATACAAAGAATACAGAGAGGAGAGGAACTGACACTAAAAGTCTTTAAAAGATGGTTGACCATTTAATTCAAGCCACAAAAGTGAGTTTATCTCCAATGTGGTAAATAGGCAGCAATTGGAGCCCAGAATCTCACATGTCAGGTGTTCCCCTTTTTGAGTTTATACCTTCTATAAGGAGAGAAAAGGAACTTGCAGGTGTAAAGTCTGACTTCTCTGAATGTGATCACTTTCTGCTTCCCTGATGCCTGCAAAACATTCAGTTTGGAGCTCTGAATGGTGGTGACTCTGGAAGACATCCGGGTTATGAGAAGATCCTGAGACTGGAACTGAAGTCTGTTTAAGGCTAAGGCAATCAGGCATCTACAAAGAGCTGTGGAGTTTTGAAGAATTTTTAGGGATGGACCTTTGGGTGTGAAAGCCCAAAGTTCAAATGCCAGAGCAATTTCTGAGGTGTACCTGAGGACAAGCTGGCATGAATTGTACTCAACAATCACTCATCTATGGGAGTGAGCTACCTCTATGTGCTGGAAACCATGGTTGCTTATAACTCCAGTTGCAAGGGCTCTGATTCCATCTTCTGGTCTTTGTAGGTACTACACACAGACACAAGCAGGTAAATACCCATATACTTAAAACAAAGTTTAAAAATGAAATTCTTGCTGGAAGGTGGTGATGCACACCTTTAATCCCAGAAATTGGAAGGCAGAGCACTGTGAGATCAAGGCCAGCATGGTCTACAAAATGAGTTCTAGGACAGCCAAGGCTACACAGAGAAACTTTTAGTTTGAAAAACTAAAAAAAAAAAAAATGTAATTCTTAAAATCCAGTTTCTGGTAGTGAAGGCTCTTAATCCCAGCACCCAAGAGGCAAAGGCAGGTGAATCTCTGAGCTCAAGGCAAGCCTGGTCAACAAAGTGTGTTCCAGGAGGGCCACTGGAGCTACAGAAAAACCAAAAGAAAAATGATATTCTCTACAGTAATGGCACAGCCTTGAGTTGGGCAGCAGTCAGGGCTTAGTTAAAATGAACTTGTTCTGGTCCTTCATAGAAGCATTTGTGGTCTTCTGAGCCAGCTTACTTGTAGGCAAAAGAAGCCTTACTCTCAGGTTAGAATAGCTCAGAATAGCTGTTCATTTGAGACCTCCATTCACAGTATGAATAGGTGACTTTCCCATGCTGGTTTTTGTATTTGTGTTCTATGTCCTTTGTGTGAGAATTGTGGCATTGATACATTCTTTAGATATATTTTTTACGTTATACATTATTTTCTACTTCTCTTTTAAGTCATGCATCATGATATATTTGTATTTAGATCATACTGCATAATCTAAAAGATAGTTTTGCTCTATACATCTCCATCTGCCTAAGTGGCTAAACTTGCATTCTCCTGTCCCTATTTAAATTGTTAAATGGGCTACCTCAGGCCAGACTTAAGAGAGACTTAAAGATGATAGCACAAGTGGCATGCAAAATCTGTGCCAGACTGGCTTCTCTTTTGACATTAACCACCACTTGATGCATGTTGTTATTTAAGATATTTTTGTTCATTAAACTTTTAGGTGTGTGGAAAAATTTATCCCTGGGGAGGCATATTCTCTAAGAGCAGTACATCCAGCCTTGTAGAAATTTTTTTCTGAGACAAACTTTCTTATGCTTGATCAGGTAGCCATGAGCACAGTCAATTTCACTGTCCTTGTGATTGAACCAACTACAATTTTAGATTGAAGAACTCAAATACCACAGAGTTTTAAACTTTAAAATTTGGGTTATGTAGTCAACTGTCCATTTCAGTAACAGGAAAAGGATTTTGTGTGCCTGGAGACAAGAATATTTACTGTGTACACTGCTGGGGGAAACAGGGGAGGCATAATGCTGCTTAAGTCACCTTTATGAAATGGACCTGATTATGGCAGGATCAGTGATTTGGTAACTTCGCAGCACGTATTGATACATGTCATGTGAGTGAAGGCAGGCTAGATTTTGGGTGTACCATTTGAGTAAGTTAGCTTGAGCCCATGAGTATTGAATTTTGAACAAAAATTATCCTATGCAGATATTTTCAATCCTGCTTGTGATGGTTATTTCCATTAGCTTTAGCTGTGTGTGCCAGGTCACAGGTCTCAGCAGCTAATATTGCACGTAGGGGCATGGTGATATGATATCTTATTAATACCATTCCCTCTACCTGTGAACGGTTTTCTTTTTTTCAAAGTCAATAGAGCTATGTGTTTAATTATATTTATTTTTTTAACAAGACAATTATTTGTTTCACTGTTAAAATTTGATTTTTTTAAATGCATCTCTGCTCTAATCTCTTGTTTGTTTCTGTTCCCCATTGTTTTCAGGTCATTAAGAATTTCTTTCCATTTTTCTCAAGTGAGTTGATTATTTCTGTTTAGAGCAGTGTCTCCTGTTGCTTAGGCTTGCTTCATATTATGCAGTTGAGAATTGCTTTGAACATCTAATATTTCTTCTGCTGCCCAGTGTGGGAAAGAAAGTTCTGCAAACTTCTTCAAGACTGGACCTTAACTGGTCATTGTGAAGTAAAAATGGACTGGTAAATGAGTGTCCTCTAACTTCGCTTGATTTTATTGCAAACTTACAAATGAAGAGGGACCTGTGTAAGAATTGAGTTCACTGGCCAACTATAAAGCAGGTGTACTCCCATTACAGAAAGGGATGGGCAAGAAGAAACATGAAAGCTCTCTTCCTTGGACTGTAGCTCACATTAGAAATAAGTAGTGAGGTGATCAATTTTATGTATTTTAGATGATTATTAATTGTTCTGACTGGACACTTGTATCCACAGATCAGGGAATCAAGAATCTGGATAAAGAACTGAACTTATCACAAAACCAAACTACAGTAGTTACACTAGTTTGACCCAAATAGAACTGGATAAAATGGTGTAGCCCTGCCTAAAAGAACTATTATTTTATAGGTTTAAGATGAACAACCTGAGAGAAAATGTGTGACTAATACTTGGTGTGCTCTAACACAAACCCCTAGTCTCTGAAGCACATGGCCATGAAGCCTGTTTAATTGCTTTTTAATTTAATTTTATTTTACAATACAATTCAGTTCTACATATCAGCCACAGATTCTTTTGTTCTCACCCTTCCCGCCCCCTTTTCCTTCCCCCCAGGCTACCCTGCTGTGGGATGGTCTGTATGTCAAATGTGTTGCTGATTGGTCAATAAATAAATCACTGATTGGCCAGTGGCCAGGCAGGAAGTATAGGCGGTACTAGCAGAGAGGAGAATTGAGAGAACAGGAAGCTGGGTGAGGGAGACACTGCCAGCCGCCACCATGACAAGCCGCATGTGAAGATCCCGGTAAGCCATGAGCCATGTGGCAAGGTATAGATTTATAGAAATGGATTAATTTAAGATGTAAGAACAGTTAGCAAGAAGCCTGCCACGTCCATACAGTTTGTAAGCAATATAAGTCTCTGTTTATTTGGTTGGGTCTGAGTGGCTATGGGACTGGCGGGTGAGAGAGATTTGTCCTGACTGTGGGCCAGGCAGGAAAACTCTAGCTACACTACCCCCTATTCCCACCTCCTTCAGGGCAAAACCTCCCCTGAAGACTGAGATCAACCTGGTAGACTCAGTCCAGGCAGGTCCAGTCCCCTCCTCCCAGGCTGAGCCAAGCGACCCTGCATAAGCTCCAGGTTTCAAACAGCCAACTCATGCAATGAGCACAGGACCCGGTCCCACTGCCAGGATGCCTCCCAAAAAGATCAAGCCAATGGACTATCTCACCCATTCAAAGGGCCTGATCCAGCGAGGGGCCCCTCAGCCATTGGTTCATAGTTAATGTGTTTCCACTTGTTTGGCTATTTTTCCCTGTGCTTTATCCAACCTTGATCTCAACAATTCTTGCTCATATAAACCCTCTTCTTTCTCGCTATTTTTTTCAAATAGTTTTGGTAATTATATTACATTTCCATTGTTGCTTTTTTTTTTTTTTTTTTTGGTTTTTCGAGACAGGGTTTCTCTGTGTAGCTTTGCGCCTCTCCTGGAACTCACTTGGTAGTCCAGGCTGGCCTCGAACTCACAGAGATCCGCCTGGCTCTGCCCCATTGTTTCTACTTCTAAGCCTTTCCAAAGACACTTCATTGTTTTCTAATTCATAGTCTCCCTTTCCTTTAACAGCAGTTACTGTTTTATGTGACTTAAGTTTGGCTGCAGGATTTCTGAGCTATGAAGGAAATGGTAGGCTGCACTGGCCGGTGACTGTGTAATGGAATACACACTTCTTGGAAGAGGAACAGAAAGTGCTCTGAGAGCCTGGAATAGTTTCTACTAAAATATATATTTCCCAGACCAAAGCCCCATATGGCTCTAGGGTGGAATCCAGAGCTGTGAAGGCCTGTGCTGCCTTAGTCATTTGATCTCTGCTTACCTAGTAGAGGAGCTGCTACTGTCCTGAGGCCCTGTTGGAGACAAGCTATTGAGAAACTTTGGGCAAGCCTAACAATCAGGAGCACCAGTGGGAGGTAGATTATGAGTTTTTTCAAGGGTTCTCCTCTAATTAAGATATATGGAACCATGAGGTAGACCATCAGCAATGCCATGGGGAGTAGAGGTACTTTGCCTTTCATGCAGGAGGAGCAGAATGGCTGAGCTGTCAGATCTGCTGGGAGTTCAATGGATCATGTGACAGACAGCTTCTGTTGGAGAAGCAAAGAAAGAAAGGAAACTGTCACCATGAGGCAGTCTCAAAAAAATGGAGGGTAGGCTGAATGAGAGCTTTCCTAGCATGTGTGCATCCTATATTCAACTTTATCGTGAAAAAGTCAAAACAAAAATTTGGGCTAGTGAGATGGCTCAGTGTGTGGGTAAAGGTGCTTGGCCAATAATCCTGCATCTGCAGGGCCAGTGTGGTGGAGGGTGAGAACCAATTTCCATAAGTTGTCCTCTGACAGCTCTATGGACATATTGTCTTGAACCCTGACCCTAATAAAATAAAAATGTCATGTGTTAAAATGTCACCACAAAACTCAATATTTGCACAATCAATGCTAATCAAAATGTTTCAGCCAGGTGATGGTGGCCCATGCCTTTAATTCCAGATCAGGAGGCAGAGGCAGACAGATCTCTGAGTTTGCGGCCTGGTCTATAGTCCAAGTACCAGGACAGTCAGGGATACATACAGATACTCTGTCTTTAAAAAAACTAAACCAAACTAAAAATTAAATACATAAAAATAAATGTTTCCAAAGCATATCTTTAATAATTTCAGAGTGAGAATGCCATGTTTTGTAACCAGATAAAACCCCTAAATATCATTCATGAAGCCCTTTAGGAAATTGGAGAATAGCCACATGGTAAGGCAGGACATGGTGTTCAGGGCCTTGATGACCCTCAACATCAGCACACCCTTGACACTGACTCATGATTCCACAAAGTCAAACCATGGGAAGATTCTGAACTCCCACCTGGAATACGAAAAACCTGGGTTACATCTCCACAGGCCTGTGAACACACATGACCAACAAGAGGCTGTATCACCCTCTTCCTCTAGCATAACTCTGCCTAGCTGTTTCCTGTAGACTCTTTACCAGGAAGTTGTTTAACAAGTGTCCTTCTCACTCAGCATTAAGTCTATAATGTCTTGTGGCTAAGGATATAAGGAGATGTAGGTACTTTTTTTTTATTTTACACCTTTTTTGTATTGGTTTTTTTTTCATTTTTTATTATTAAGAAATTTTCTCCTCACCCCACATACTGTCTACAGAGCCCCCCCTCCTCCCTCTACCCACCTCCATCCCTCTCTCCCAAGCCACTCCACATTCCCACATCCCCCAAATTGAGGTCTCCCATGGGCAGTCAGCTGAGCCCAGCACACTGAGCCTAGGCAGGTCCAACACCCTCCACACTAAACCAACAATGTTCAAGGTGTCACACCATGGGCACTAGGTTCCAGAAGCCTGCCCATTGACCAGGGATAGATCCCTTTCCCCTGCCTGGATGCCTCTCAAACAGTTCAAGCCAAACAACCATCTTCTGTATCCAGAGGACCTAGTCCAGTCTCATGGGGGCTCCACAGCCACCAGTCCACAGTTCATGGACTTCCACTAGTGTGGCCAGTCACCTCAGTTGCAGGTACTTATGATGAACTTAAGCATAAATAAATTTCTATGATATTATTACCTTGTGTACATAAAATTTCAGTAGGAGATAAAGATTCAGTTCTACACAGGGAAAGAACTGGAGGATGTTCAATCAATCAGGGAGAGATCTCTGGCTTTGGATGAAGGGGGTGCTGAAGGGCTTCCCTTGTATCCCAGCAGAGGCTCCTTCAAAGGTCAACTTGACTTCTAGTGTAAGGAAAGCTCATTAGGAGGGAAGCAATGTCAGTTCCCATGACATCTGCAGCTCTTCCCTAGACATTCTATTGTATCCTGGAGAGACCTGGCATCCTCTGTGATGTCACTATTTTGTGGCAACACCCACTGTCCTTGGGAAGTATATTCAGTGCCTTCACCATTTACTGATGAACATGATGGCATACTGAAGAGTCTAAATTGGAAAGAGAATGGAGAGGGTAGAGAGAACTGAGAGTGACGGAAGAAAGCTGATCTTCAGTCTCCGTGTAAAACATCAAGGAAGAAATGATCGAAAGAATGGTGCGATGAATTCTGTGCAGGAAAAGGGAAGCTTCCTGGAGGAAGTGGGCTTGAGCTGAATCTTCCAGTAATGGGGAATAGAAAATTGTAGTCTCTGGAAATGAACAGAACTTCCCTGCTTGTCATGGCTCTTGAAATTCAAGGATTCCAGGATATAAATTGTTTTGCCTCAGAAGTCAGGAACTGGTAAGATCAAAGCTTTATGCTGGGAACTCTTGGCTTTCATTCCTTTTGGAGGATAGGCATTGGTGAGTGAACGTGAGACCAACATTAAAGAGGGAGGGAATAATGAGGTGTGCCCATTTCAAGGCAGAACATCACTGTACTTCAACCACGCGGGCTAACTTTAGGTACTTCGCAGCTGCTCTGTGTTCCTGAGTTGTCAGTGAGGTGACTTGTTGAGTCTGGTGACCATGTTCTGCCCTTATATGTCTTCTCCATCAATAGATATGTGGTTAGTGACCTCTCAAGATATTTGGGAAAACTCTAAATTACTGGGGTGATTATGAACTATTGCAATTTTCTGCAGACTTGTAAACCCACAGGTTTGTGGACTCTGTAGCCAAGATAAATTCTGAGTCTGCAGCTGTGAATGCGCCTGAAGAGGCTATCTCCTTGGTTACATAGAGCATGTGTTATGAGGGCAGAGAGAACCAGAGAGCTGAGATAACCACTTCCCTTCAAATAGAGGAGACAGCTGAGTTCCGCAGAGGGAGCATCTGAAGCATGGAACAAAATAATTTGGGGTGTCACCGAGTCATTGGTAAACAAACTTTCTCAAACATTTGATTAGGACTCAGGGTGGTCTGTCTATCCTCTTTGCCTTGTCATACTGCAAGTTAATTTGTGTTCATCTACCCACAAGGAGCACCAGGGAGCCACCATCCGACCAAACCTTCCTCACCAAGATGCAGGTGAAGCAGAAAGTCCAGAGACTAACCGGTCAGCTACAACAAATGACAATTGAAAGAAATTAGCAGTAAGATCGCCTGATCTTTATCACAGAAGACAGCATGAAAAATACGTATTCATTCTTTCAAACCATGAGGTTTCAATCTCAGGTCCACTCTGTCATCATTACTTCATTTTATATAAGGTTGTGTTTCTGGTAGGCTGCATCTTCAGGGTATGCCTTTGCCCAAAATCATGTCTCTGAATTGTTCCCAAAGGCAGAACCTCAAATGTGGACAGGAAAGTCATGAGGACATAGACTATTCTGCTTCCTCTAAAAAGAAACAAAAACAGAGCCTGTGGCATGAGTCAAAGTACTCATGGACTGAGGCAGTAGTATGTGAGTTCCCAGTATGCATTTGAAGAGATTCTATCAAGTGCTGGCTAGTGTGAGATGTTAGTTGTTGTGAGTTTGAGTTAATTTTTTGTTACTTGCTTAAAAAGGCCTTGTGCATTTGATTCTCCAAGCAGCACTTGGAGAGGCCTGGACACACATCTAAATGTGTGGATACAGGAACTGAGACTGATCCCTGCTCCTTTTGTTCCCCTCTGAGAGGACACGCCTGCATGTATTTGTTCAGCATCCAACTGATGGAGTTCTCCCACTTTCACTCAATCTCTCTTTCTCTGTCTCTCTAAGTATCTCTTTCTCTGTCACTCTGTCTCTCACATACATGTGTATATGTTGTGTATTTTTCTATGTATTTGTGCATGTATCTCTCTCTAGTCTTTGCAATCAGGGATCTGAGGTTGGGCATGACCAGTTCCCTATCTCACAGTTCCCAGGTAATACCTTGGTGAAAATTGGGAGCACCACTTTGAGTATTATAGTTCCACCAGTGTACTTTCTTTAGTGACACATAGGTATTCCCTTGGGGAGTCTAGAAATGTGTCATGATGTTGAGTCCCATCGTCAAAACTGTTCATGATGTTATTTTGGTCTCCATTGTGACAGGTCCTGTCACTGAGAATTTCTTTTTGAAGATAGGAGAAACAACTTCACAGACTCCGGAGGGTACACACCTGTGGAGTAGACACCAGGGAAATTCTTAGACAGCTATTTCGGCAAGTCTCCTGAGAGAGCTCATGCAGCTCCACCTCCCATCATCTAAACAGCCTGCCTCTACCGTTGTAGGGTCAGCATAGGTGTAAGTAAATTGTTTTCAAATCTGTGGGTTTGTCCCGGGTTTGGGTACCAACAATATAAGTAAATTTGTTGCAACAACTCTGGGGAAAGGTGTTCTGACTACCTGGGAAGTCAGGCAACACCTTGATCTGCTTAGGACAGCTCTGATGGCTGAAACTGCAAGGAGACAGTTTAGCCCTGGAGGACGAGGTATCCCACACACCTGCTCAGAACAGCAGCTCTGCCCTGAATGTGTCCTGGACACCTAAAGTTGTTTAGCACAGCTCTGATGGCTGAAACTGCAAGGGACCGTTTAGCCCTGGAGGATGAGGTATCCTGGACACCTCAAGCTGCTCACAACAGCTCTGCCCTGAAGGTGTCCCAGAGACCTGGAGCTGTTGTGCACAGCTCTGATGGCTGGAACTGCAAAGAAGCAGCCCGACCATGGAAAGGACAATTTTGTGAATTTTTGGGAAATTCAAGCCTGGAACTGATGGGGGATGATCTCCCTGCAGGATACAACAATCCTGCTTTTCTCCTGGAGAGCTGCTACAGCTGAGCCTTGCTCAGTACCCTCTTAAGGGGGCTTCTTAGCTGAGCTCTGCTTCTCTTGCCTATGCTGTGGCTATTTTTACTTCACTCTGCAAAAGGGGAAACCCCTTGAGAAATGTCGCAATATCCTCTGGCACTGGAGAAAAGTGTCACTTTTTAGCTCTTTATGGCACTGTCCACTCAGAGATATCTCAGCAAAGATCTTCTGTTCAGATCCTCCTTGCTCTGCTCATTCAGCTTCCTCTTTCTCTGTCCACTGGGGGACATCTCAACATGGATCTTCTCTATGCCAGTGAATGAAGATTATCACACCCAAAACTCTTTTGAGAAACAAATTAATTTGTGAAAGAGGAGTCCAGGAGAGTAGCTGCCTCTACCAAGGTGGATGGAACAGCCTTTTTTTAAACTGACCAAGCAAGGCAGTTTACACAGGATACATTGGGGTGGAGATAACCAGGGGTTGACGTGGGGCCCAGGGTTCTACTGTCCTGCTCTGTGATTGGTTTGTTTCTCAAGTCAGTTGGGAAGGGGCAGAGATGGCTCTGATCTGATTGAGCCAAAGGATGTGTTTCTTTCTGCCCCGATCTGGGGCTTTCTTCCCTAGTTCTGGGCTCAAGGGTCAGGGTGGGTTTCTTTAGCCATCCCCTTGTTTCTACAATAGCAAGTTTAATAGATGCCAGAAGTTCCCAGTACTTAGGAGACAGGATGTGGTATCCCATGACATCCAGTAGTCTAGAACACAACCTGAATGCCTGTGATACTTGAGGCCTATGTTCATGGAGTTCCTTAACCTCTAGGTCCAGGTCCTACCACCAGCCAAATCCTTTATATGAAAAGCTCAAGATGGGGTATGAGCAGGTCATGTCACACACGCAGAGACTAAAGAATGAAAACACCAAGGCCTCAGAGAAATTAAATGGTCTGGCCGAGGAGTCAGTCTTCCATTATTAAGTACCTGCATTTCAGGGGACCACAACATTGTGCAATGGCCATCTCTGGCTTTCCTTGTTGCTGTACTGCAGAGTCTGAAGCTCTGACTCCAGCCTTTCTGCCACTTAGCAAGCTTCCTTAGCAAGTAGTGCTTTGTCTTATGCTTCTCATTCTCAGCATTGCCAATAGTGAAAGAGATTGTTAGCTACTCACAACATCAAATTGTCATACTTAATAGCCTCCAGAACTACTATTTTAACCTTCCTAATGCCCTGACCATTGAAGTACAATCCTTCATGTTGTGACATTCCACCATAAAATTATTTTTCTTGCTATGTCATAACTGTAATCACTACTGTGATCAATCATAATATAAATATCTGTTATGTAGGGTATCTGAGATGCTTCCCCTTTGAAAGGGTCATTCCATTAACAAATGAGTCATGACACTTAGAAGTCTAGTTTGAAACACGAGATGGATATCATGTATGGTTGTGTGCAGGAGTCTAATGCCATAGGACTGCTACAGCACTAGTGTCTCCTACCCTCACTCAGAGAGGATTTGTCCTTTACTTGCTGATGTTTCCTCAT
Organism: Peromyscus eremicus; assembly: GCF_949786415.1. NCBI lineage: Eukaryota > Metazoa > Chordata > Mammalia > Rodentia > Cricetidae > Peromyscus > Peromyscus eremicus. The sequence goes on from NW_026734359.1 coordinate 187,866, forward strand.
TTACATGGTCAGAGAAGGGCAGATGAGGAATCTGTTTTCTTACTACAGGTTCTTGGATTTCTTTTGTTGTTGGAGTTTTCAGAAATAGTATGATTCTTTCTGGAATTCCTTTTTCTCTACTTTTGGCCAAGAGGAAAATGTCAGAGACCCCCCAGACACAGAAAGAGCAGGAAAAAACAAGCAGCTGGGTCAAGGTTAGGTCCAGCACCATTTTCTCTTGTAACATTAGCCTGTTTAACCTTCAACCCACTTGTGTTTAATTCATTAGTTTACTCATACACACATACCTCCCCACACACACATTCAACCCATCACCACTTTCATGACAGTCAATTGTTTATTTTTTGTCCATGCACCAGTATTTCTGGGAAGTGAGTCTTTTGTGAGAATCATTTGGCAATCAATCCCTGCTTCTCTGCCTGAAGCTGCAGTCCAATGATGGAGTCCAGTGATGGAGATGGATCAGTCACACATCACACACCTTCATGCCATTATGGGGAGAGAGGTGCTATGAACAGCCTTGAGGGAGTGAGTTCAAAGTCCAGCACCATTTGCTTTTTGCACATTTGCTTTCCAGGGTTTATGTATGATCACAGTGGGGATAGCAGCTTGCAAGTAGAAGAGCCCTCTGCAAAGGTCAAGTGAGTCATTCTCGTTGTCACCTCATTGGGTGGCACATGGCCTTCTTCCTCCCATTCTCTGCATGCCAAGGTGGTCTCTTCACTTTGACAAGCTGTTGGTTCACACTTATAGAGACCTCAGTGGGAGTTAGGCAGCAGTGTTTACTGTGTGTTCTGTTCTCTTTTCTTTTGTCCTCTCCCATCATTGTTGACCAAATTCCCTATCTGATACTCTCCAAAATGTTGGAACCACAGTGTCAATAACACTAGGGAAGACTGAATGTATTGTCACTTTTGAAAGTGATGCCCATATCACCGCTGAGGGACTGTTTTACTCTCCATGTCAGTATGTAGCTCTGCCATGCTGAGAGGTCTTGAGCTCTGCCCCCTGACCCAGCATCAGTGATTTTTGTTTCTGAAGCTCCTGGGCCCTGACCCAGCTAATTGTGGGGTTCCGTTCATCCTTCCATTTGTGTTGTCTTTTAACTTGAAGTGGTGTCATTCTTATTAGAGGAGTGTGTTATATACGGCAATCCTTTTATAGAACTGAGTGTTTTACTGGTTCTTTTGTATGACTTGTCAGGTTTGATTTTATTAGTATTGGCTGAGTATTCTCTTGTGCTCTATGGGTTGAGATTCAGAACTCATTGACTTGAGTTCTGATCCTTCTTGTTTCTTTCTGACTAATGATATTTCATTTTTACACTTTCAACACATAGTTATTTGTGAATGAACTCACACACATAGCATTCACTCACTTGTGCACACACTATAACTCACATGTAGATGGTGGATGGGAATAGGTTACTAGTGTTCAATGCCTTTATTCTACCATGTTTCCCAGGAATTGAATTCAGACTTGTTGGCATGTACCTTTACTTGCTGAACCATCTACTAGTCCCTAACTTTTAAATGTATACCTTTATATCAAATAGACTTCGACTTCCCTCTTGCAACACTTTATTTTTTGTAGATTCCAATGCTCTGTTATTTTCATACATTTCAAGAATGTTATGCTCTATTCCTACCACCATTTGTGTCTAAGAACTTTGGAATCCACTCCCAATTTCTTTAGCATCTCACTGATTGTTCAGTGTTTTGTTTTTCTGGCCTCCATGTGTTTATATATTTTCTATAGTTCATTTTTGTTCTATTTTGTATTTTTTATACTGTGATCTTATAAAAATAAAAATTATTTCAATTACCTTGTTTTTGAGAAGATTTGCTTTGCATAAAACCATTTTGAAAAGTAACTGCTCAGGCTGCTGATAAAAATGAATTCTGCTACTGTTCCGTAGAAAGTTCTGTAAATGTTAAATCATTCCATTTATTTGTATATCAGTTGTTCATTGCTTTCCTTTTGTTTTGATAACTGATATAATCATGTATTAAAATCACCCCAAATAATGATGAATTCTATCTGTTATCTCATATTTTGTAGTGAGTGCTTTATAATTGGGAACATCAATGCCACAAGAACATGTGTTTATGGACTCTTGTTGAATTTCTCACTTTATCAATATGTAGTGACCTTCATTTTCTCATTCACTAATTTAACTTTAAAGGGTAAATTGTGGACTATGAGTATGGTCATACCTGTTTGTTTCCACATGTGATTTTCTGCCTATTACTTTGGCACTGAAGTTCATTTGTTGTAGGTACCAAGTAACTCTATGTGATAGAATATTATTTTAAGGTGTACTGCTTTTGTTCATGTTGAATTTGTTTAACTCTGTGAAGCTATGTTACTGTGCTTGTGTAAAACAACTGATGACTTAATAAAGAACTGGCCAATAGCAAGAAAGGAGAAAGGATAGGTGGGACTTGCAGGCTCAGAGTATATATAGGAGAAAACTGGGTAGAAAGCTCTAAAATCAAGGAGTCAGAGAAGGAGGAGGAGGAGGGCTGCAGGAGCCAGCCAACCAGCTACACAGCAAGCCACAGAGTAAGAGTAAGAATTACAGAATTTAGAGAATAAGAAAAGCCAAAGGCAAAAGATAAAAGGGTTAATTTAAGAAAAGCTGGCTGGAAATTAAGCCAAACTAATGGCTGAGTACTCATAAGTAAGAATAAGCCTAGATGTATGATTTACTTAGGAGCTGGATGGAGGACCATCAAAAGAGCAATAACCTCCAAAACCAGCTCTCTTTCACTTATATAGACTATTCTGTCAGGCTATTTCTTCTAATTGGAATGTAAGACACTTAAAAGTCAGAATTATCTCAAGTTATAAAATAATTACTATCAGTTTATTATATCTCCTTTATGCTGTGGATATCGCTCTATATAAATAAAGCACGGATTGGCCAGTGACCAGGCAGGAAGTATAGATGGGACAAGGAGAAAGGAGAATGGAGGAAGGAGGAAGGAAAGAGAGACCAGCTGGAACCACTGCCAAGACAAGAAAGATGTAAAGTACCGGTAAGCCACGAGCCACGTGGCAAAGTAAAGATTAATAGAAATGGGCTGAACATAAGAGTGAGAGCTAGACAATGATAAGCCTGAGATAATGGCCAAGCAGTTTAAATAATGTAAGAGTCTGTGTGTTTATTTTATAAGTGGGCTCTGGGACTGGCGGGACTTGGTGGTGGGAGCTGGAGAAAAATTCTCCAGCTACAAATGGCGCCCAATGGCTCGAGTTTCCACCTTAAACCTAACAATATTTAATAACTAATTCTAAACAGAGCCAAAACCAGGTTCCTGCTTCATGTCTCATATGGGCAGCTAGACGCTGCAAAACGCGGGTTTGAGCTATTGGCAGGTTCCTGGCATGTGCACTTGACCTGCAGTATAGCGGGAATGAGACGTGTGCCAGTGGCACATTACGCTGTGTGGTAGATTTAGTCTTTACTAGTATTTAAAAAAAAGAGAGAGAGCATTCTGGGCTACACACTGCTTTGATAAAAGCATAGACCCACTATTTCTGAGACTTGATGGCTCCCAGAGCTGGCAGAACCGCCATGTTGGGAAGCTAAAGTGGGTGGAGCCAATAGCCACAGTGCCATAGGCTTCAAAAAGAGATAAAAAGGAATATATACAGTTATATAAACAAATAGTTTTTAAAAGTAAACTCTTTAAAGAAACAATAAAGGTAATAAGCCACGTAAAGATGGCTATCACACAGAGAATCTAGATTATGTTGTCTTTGATATTTGTAACTGAAGAAAAACATTTAATTGTAAAAGCTGTTCAGTTATGCCAAAATGTAAATTTTAAAGGTACCTTGACTTCAAAATTTAGATATAAGGATATGTTACTTTGGAAAAGAGGTTCTGCTTTTGTTTCCACACAAAGCCAAGGAATGCTCAATCATACCACAAGGGCACTTGCTCAGCTATGTTCATATCAGCATTGTTTGTAATAGCCAGAACCTGGAAACAACCTAGATGCCCTTCAACGGAAGAAGGGATAAATAAAACGTGGTATATATACACAATGGAGTACTACTCAGCAGAAGAAAACAATGATGTCGTGAGGTTTGCAGGCAAATGGATGGATCTAGAGAAAATCATCCTGAGTGAAGTAACCCAGACTCAGAAACACAAACATGGTATGTACTCACCCATAGGAGGATACTAGATGTAAAACAAAGGAAGACTAGACTGCTACTCCCAACTCCAGGGAGGCTACCTAGAAAACAGGACCCTAAGAAAGACACAGAGATTGCCCAATGACAGAGAAATAGATGAGATCTATATGAACAACCTGGACGTGAGTGGGGTTATTGAAGGCAAGGGTTGAAGGAAAGAGAGCTTAGGGGAGCAGGAGATCCCAGCTGGATCAAGAACAGAGAGGGAGAACAAGGAATAAAAGACCAAGAAAAATGAAGACCACATGAGAATAGGAAAAAGCAAAATACTAGAGAGGTCCCCAGTAATCTACAAAGATACCTCCACAATAGATTACTGGCAATGGTCAAGAGAAAGCATGAACTGACCTACTCTGGTAGAGCATGGCCAAACACCCTAACTGTTGTGCTAGAAATCTCATCCAATGACTGAGGGAAGTGGATGCAAAGATCTACAGCCAAGCCGCAGGTGGAGCTCCAGGAGTCCAATTGGCGAGAAAGAGGAGGGATTGTATGAGCAAGAATTATTGAGACCAAGATTGGAAAAAGCACAGGGACAAATAGCCAAACTAATGGAAACACATGAACTATGAACCAATAGCTGAGGAGCCCCCAACTGGATCAGGCCCTCTGGATAAGTGAGAGAGTTGATTTGCTTCATCTGTTTGAGAGGCATCTAGGCAGTGGGACCAGAACCTGCCCTTAGTGCATGAGCTTGCGGTATGGAACCTGGGACTTATGCAGAGACACTTCTCTCAGGCTGGGAGATGGGGACTGGACCTGCCTGGACAGAATCTACCAGGTTGGGCTGAATGCCCATGGGAGTCTTTGCCCTGGAGGAGGTGGGAATGGGTGATGGGCTGGGAGGAAGTTGGGGGTGGGAGGGGAGAGGACAGGGAAATTAAATCAAATTATAAAATAAAAAAATATATACATATAGAACATACTTAGGTAAATGAAAAAAAATTCTCCTCTGATATAAGTCTAATAACTATAAAATATATCGAACACAGAGGATTAAATAAAATAGAAATTTTTATCTGATAAATGTCTATTATCCAAAATATACATATTAAACACAAAAATTTCAATAAAACAAAAATTCTCGTCTGATAAAAGTCTAATAACTAAAATAAATATACTTGTTGAACACAAGAAATTAAATTAAATAAAAATTCTCATCTGATATTGGTCAAATATAAAAATATACATTGAACACAAAAATTCAGATAAACAAAACAAAAATTCTCATCTGAAAAAAGTCTAATATCCAAAATGTACATATTGAACACAGGAAATCATAAACAGGACAAAATTCTCATGTGATAAAAGTCAAATATCAAAAATATACTTATCGAACACAAAAATTAAATAAAAGAAAAATTCTCTGCAGGTAAAGTTCTAATATCCAAAATATACACATTGATGACAAGAAAACAGATAAATAAAACAAAAATTCTCAAATGTTAACAGTCTAATAACCGAAAAAACACACTGAACACCAAAAATCAGATAAATAAAATGAAAATTCTCATCTGATAAAGTTCAAATATTAAAAATGTATTTATATTACACAAGAAACTATATAAAACAAAATTTTTTCACTGAGAAAATTCTAATATCCAAAATAAACATATTGAACACAAGAAATTCAATAAAACAAAAATTCTCATCTTGTAGAGGTTGAATATCAAAAATATACACATTGGACACAAGAAATTAGATAAATAAAACAAAAATTCTTATCTGATAAAGGTCTAATATCAACAATATCATTATTGAGCACAAAACTAAAGAAAAGAAGAATTCTAATCTAATAAAAGTTTAATACTAAAATTATACATATTAAACATAAGTAAATAAAGCAAAAATTGTCATCTGATAAAGGTGTAATATCAACAATATACATATTAAACTCAAGAAATCATAAAAAGAAGACAAAATTCTCATATGATAAATGTCAAATATCAGACATATAGTTATTGAACACAAGAAATTAAATAAAACAAAACTTCTCAACTTATAAAAGTCTAATATCAAAGTTATACATATTTGTATATTTCTAACTGTATTTATACCATTCATTTAACAATGTAATACAATTTTCTGATCCTTGAATGTTATTATTACCAACTATTAGGATATAAAGAAATGAAAGTTAGTAGTAAGACATTATAATAAAACTTGTAGTCAAATTTGGTATGTTTTCAAGATTGAGCAGATATATTTTAGATAGACAGGTCCTCTTCAAACCCTTCAGAAATCTACAGAATATGGCATTTAAAATGTTTTAATAACTTAGAAAATTTTTCTTTTTTGTTATGACTATGAGACATGTCAGCTCCTGGCAGTACCAATCTACTTCAGAGAAAATTTGGGCATTGAAAAAACTGCAATTAGGGTTAACTTTCATTGTGGCAAAAGGTAGACACTGGACAACAAAGTATCCCCGAATCAATTGCTGACAAACAGGATAGACAGGACACGAAACAAAGGACTACTGATTCTTGCCAAATCAAGTGTGGTTATGGCTTTATCAAAAGGCATTTTCTGAGGCCAGGATAATATGGCACCATCTCTGAAGTGGCCTTCGCAATCCAGAAAAGGTACAGTGCCCTTTTCTTCGAAGGCAGCTGAACAGGCAGTGGGCCGATGGCTTCTGATGTGCAATGGAACAGCAGCTGAAACAGTTATTCTTGAAGAGTAATTAAGCTTATGCCTCTCAATAGTAGAATGGCATTTAAGAGAGGGATGTGGAGAAGAACAGGATGCTGAGATGAAGCCACATAGACACATAGCCAAGAAGAATGGACAGCTGAATTCAAAAAGCATCAACAATTTCCAGAATTTATAATCCTGAATCATGACATGACACTAGTGGAATTCAGGTGTTTCTGGTACATGGACTGCTCTCATCCAATGTGATGTTGAACTGTTGACCTTGTGTACATCCTACTTCACAAATGAGTCTGTCAGATATGCTAAGCCTATAGGCTGAAGATGATGCCCCAACACTGCGGAGAAACCTCAGATGACTGTCCAAGAAGCTGGCTGTTTCTGTCAACTCACAATTTTTTGGAAGTTGCTTGCATGTACTTCCTGTTTTTATTTTTGTTAGCTAATATTATTTCCTTCTTGGGTCTCTGAGGGAGTTGAAGATTAGTTAATCATAGTTGAAGATTAATTAAGATAGAAAGTGAATTAGATACATTTTGGACTTAACAAAATAGGATAGATAATGGAATTATTTTCTCTGAATTTGTCAAATACAAATGGACTAGACATTTTTTAGGTATTTATTACTTGTATATATTGTATATAGTTATTGTACTTTTGTATATAGTTTTTCTTATGTTAGTTATAAGGTTTTTCCTTTTTTTCTTTTTATTAAAATAGAAAAGGGGAAATATGGTAATATTTTATTTTGTACTAAAATGTTATTTGTATGTTAATAAATAAAGTTGTCTGGGGGGTCAGAGCTATTAGCAAGCCATAGAAAAGGTGGGCAGTGGTGGTGTATGCTTGTAATCCCAGCACTTGGTAGGCAGAACTAGGTAAGTCTCTGTGTGTTCAGGAATACAGCCAGCATTGGATACACATGCCTTTAATCTCAATACCAACCATAGAAGACCTGGAGCTCTATACAGACAGGCAGTGAGGAGGTAGTCATGTGGTTGGGATTACAACCAATGAAAAGCAGAACAGAAAGTCTATATAAAGACTTTAACATAGGAAGTAGCTTTGTTTCGGAGAGGTAAGACCACCGCAAGAAGAAGGGTAAGGTTTTAGCTCTTAGCTCTGACCTCTTGGCTTTCTTCTTTACATTGCTTCTGTGTTTCTTATTTAATAAGATGGTTGGTTACATCTACACCTTATAAAGAACTAATATCAAAAATATTCATACTGAACACATGAAATCAAATATTTAAACAAAAATTCTCATCTGATAAGGTCTAATATCCAAAATATACAAATTGAACATAAATAGATAAATAAAACAAAATTTCTCATCTGTTAAAGGTCTAATATTCCAAAATATACATACTGAACACAAGAAATTAAATAAAAGAAAATTCTCACCTGATAAAGGTCTAATATTCTAAATATGCACATGGCATTCTAAATATGCACATGGCATATAATTAGATAAATAAAACAAAAATTCTGATCTGATGAACATCTAATATCCAAAATACACATATTGAACATAATTAGAAAAGCAACACAAAAGTTTCTTATCTGAAAGTATTCTAATATCCAAAATATACATATTGAACACAAGAAACTAAATGAAACAAATATTCTCACCTGATAATCGTCATTATCCAAAATATACAAAATTGAAAACTAGAAATCACATAAATAATACAAAAATTCTGTTGTGATGTAGGTATAATATCAAAAATATATATATTGAACATAATCAGATAAATAAAACAAAAATTTCCATCTGATATAGGTCTATTATCCAAAAATATACATAAGGAACATAATTGGATAAGTAAAACAAAAATTCTATTCTGATAAATTTCTCATATCCAAAACATACATATTGAAAACCAGAAATTAAATAAAACAAAAATTTTCCTTTGATAAACCTCTAATATAAAAAAAAACATATTGGAAAAAAAAGAAATCAGATAAATAAGTCAAAAACTCTGGTCTGATAAAGGCCTAATATCCAAAATATACATACTAAAAAAGTTAAATAAAAAATTATCAACTGATAAAGGTCTAATTTCCACAATATGCTTACTGAACACAAGAAATTAAATAAAACAAAAATTCTCACCTGAAAAAGAAATTATATCCAAAATATGCATACTGAACACAGGAAATCAGATAAATAAAACAAAAATTCTCATTTGTAAAAGGTCTAATATCCAAAATCAATACACTGAACAGAAGAAATCACATAAATAAAATAAAAATTCTCATCAGATTAAGGTCTATTATCCAAAATATATACATTGAACACAAGATATCATACAAATAAATCAAAACTTCTTATCTGATAAAGGTCTAATTTTTAAAATATATATATTGAACATAAATAAATAAATAAAACAAAAATTCTGATCTGATTAAGGTCTATTATCCAAAATATATATATTGAAAACAAGAAATAGGATAAATAAAAATGAGTCTCATCTGATAAAGACCTAATTTCAAAAAATACATATTGAACATAATTAGATATATAAAACAAAAAATTATATCGGTTAAAAGTCTAATATCAAAAACGTATTTATTGAAAACAAGAAATTAAATAAAACAAAACTTCTCACCTAATAAAGGTCTAATAACCACATTATACATACTGAACACAAGATATCTGATGAAGGAAACAAAAATTCTAACATGATAAAGGTCTAATATCCAAAATATACATATTAAACACAAGAAATTAGAAAAAAACAGCAAAAATTATCAGCAGTAAGTCTAATATACTAAATATAAATATTGAACACAAGAATTCAGATAATTAAAAAAAATTCTCATCTGATAGAGGTCTAACATCAAAAATATAAAGATTGAATACAAGAAATAAAAAAAATTCTCATGTGATAAAGGTCAAATTACAAAAAATTATCTTATTGAACACAAGAAAATAAATAAAAAAAAATTCTCATCTAATTAATGTCTAATATTGAAAATGAACATATTCAACATAATTACATAAATACAATGAAAATTCTCATCTGATAAAGGTCTAAGGTCAAAAATATACATATTGAACACAAGAAATCAAATATATAAATCAAAAATCCTCATCTGATAAAGGTCTAATATCCAAAATATACATACTGAACACAAGAAATTAAAAAAAACCAGAAGCTCTCACTTGATAAAGTTTTATATCCTAAATATACATATTGAAAATAAGACATTAGATAAACAAAACAAAAATTCTCATCTTACACATGCCTTATATCCAAAATATACATATTAAAAACAGGATGTGAAATACACAAAACAAAAATTCTCAACTGATGAAGGTCTAATACAAAAATATACATATTGAACACAAGAAGTCACATCAATAAAACAAAAATCTCACCTGATGAAGGTCTAGTACTCAAAATGTAAATACAAAACACAAGAAATCAGAAAAAAAAATCTCATGTGATAAAGAACTAATATGAAAAATATACATATTGAACACAAGAAATTAAATGAACCAAAAATACTGATCTGATAAAGGTCTAGTATCCTAAATACACATATTGAATACAAGAAAACTGATAAATAAAACAAAAATTCTCTCCTGATAAGGGTCTAATATCCAAAATATACATATTGAACACAAGATATCAGGTAAATAAAACAAAATTCTCATTTCATAAAAGTATAATAATTTAAATATACATTTTGAACACATTAATTGAGAAAAAAACAAAAATTATCAGTGTTAGGTCTAATATTCACAATATACATATTGAACACAGGAAATCAGATAATTAAAAAAATTATGATCTGATAAATCTCTAATACCAGAATATACATATTGAACACAAGAAATTAAATAATCTAAAAATTCTAACCTGACAAAGGTCATCTTCCAAAATATATATATTGAAAATTAGAAATCAGATAAATAAAACAAATATTCTGATTTGATAAAGGTCCTAAATCTAAAACAGACACACTGAACATTACTAGATAAATAAAACAAAAATTTTCATCTCATGAAGGTCTAATATCCAAAATATACACACTGAACATGAGAAATTAAATAAAACAAAAATCCACCTGATAACGAACTAATCTCCAAAATATGCATACTATACACAAGAAATCAAATATATAAAATAAAAATACTCATCTTCTAAAGGTGTAATATCAAAAAATGGACACATTTAACATAATTAGATAAATAAAATGCAAATTCTCATCTGATGAAGGTCTAATATCCAAAATATATGTACTGAACACAAGAAATTAAATAAAACAGAAATTCTCATCTGATAAATGTCTAATACCCAAAATATACACATTGAACACAAGAATTTAGACAAATAAAACAAAAATTCTGATCTGATAAAGGTCTAATACCAAAAATATTCATATCAAACACAAGAGGTCAGATAAATAAAACAAAAATTCTCCTCCAGTAAACATCTAATATCTAAAATCTACATATTGAACACAATAAATTAGAAAAGAAAATTATCAGTGGTAAGTTTAAAATTAAAATATTACACTCAGGAGGCTGAGACAGGCGGATCTCTGAGAGTTCGAGGCCAGCCTGGGCTACCAAGTGAGTTCCATGAGAGGCGCAAAGCTACACAGACAAACCCTGTCTCGAAAAAACAAAACAAACAAAACAAAAAAATATATATAAAAATTGAACATAAGAAATCAGCCGGGCGGTGGTGGCGCACGCCTTTAATCCCAACACTCAGGAGGCAGAGGCAGGCGGATCTCTGTGAGTTCAAGGCCAGCCTGGGCTACCAAGTGAGTTCCAGGAAAGGCACAAAGCTACACAGAGAAACCCTGTCTCAAAAAAAAAAAAAAGAATTCAGATAAATATAACTAAAATTCTGAACTGAGAATGGTCTTATATCAAATATGCACATATTGAGCATAATTAGATAAACAAAACAATAATTCATCTGATAAAAGTAACATCAAAAATATTCACACTGAACAAAAGAAATTAAATGAAACAAAAATTCTCACCTGATAAAGGTCTAACATTCAAAATATACAGATAGAACACAAGAAATCAAAAAAAGCAAAACAAAATTCTAATGCGTTGAAGGACTAATAAGAAAAATATTCATATTGATTGTAATTAGATAAATAAAACAGAAATTATCTGCTGATAAAAATCAAATGTCCAAAATATACATATTAAACACAAGAAATCACAAAAATAAAAAAAAATTCTCATCTAATAAAGATCTAATATCCAAAATATAAATATTGAACACAAGAAATCAGATAAATAAAATAAATTCTCATCCGGTAAATGTATAATATCCAAAATATACATGTTGAACACAATGAATAAAAAAAACCAAAAATTGTCAGCAGTAGGTCTAATATCCAAAATATACATATTGAACACATGAAATCAGATAAATAAAATAAAAATTCTGATCTGATAAAGGTCTAATATTCAAAACAGACATATTGAACATTATTTAAATAAAAGAAAAATTCTTCTCTGATAAATGTCTAATACCCAAAATATACACATTGAACATAATCAAATACATAAAACAAAAATTCGCTCCAGATAAAGATATAAAATACAAAATATACATATCAACACAAAAAATTAGATAAGTAAAACAAAAATTCTCATCTCATAAATGTCTAATATCCAAAATATACATATTAAAAACAGGATACCAGAGAAATAAAATGAAAAATCTCATCTGATGCAGGTCTAATACCCAAAATATGCATGTAGAACACAAGAAATTAGAAAATAAAATAAAAATTTTTATCTGATATAAACCTAATATCAAAAGTATACATATTAAAAATGAGAAATCAGATAAGAAACTGTCATTTGATAAAAGTATAATATCCAAAATATACATACTGAACCCAATAAATAAGAAAAAAACAAAAATTCTCACCTATTGGTCTAACATCCACAATATACATATTGAACACAAGAAATCAGATAAATACAACAAAATTGTGATCTGATAAAGGTCTATTATCTAAAACAGACACATTGAACATAATTCGATAAATAAAACAAAAATTCTCATCTGATAAAGATCTAATATCCAAAATATACATACTGAACACAAGAAATCAGATATATAAACACAGACTCTCATCTGATAAAGGTCTCCTATTCAAAATATACATATAGAACACAAGAATTCAGAAAAACAAAATAAAATTTTCATGTGATAAAGGACTAATATAAAAATATACATATTGAAAACAAGAAATTAAGTAAACAAAAATTCTGATTTGAAATAAATGTCTATTTTCCTAAATATAAATTTTGAACACAAGAAATCAGGTGTATAAAAGGAAAATTCTCATCTGATAAACCTCTAAGATCCAAAATATACATATTGAACACCATTATATAGAAAAAAACAGAATTTATCAGCAGTATATCTAATATCCACAACATACAAATTGAACACAAGAAATCAGATAATTGAAACATAAATTCTCACCATATAGGTCCAATACCAAAACGTATATATTGAACACAAGAAATTAAGTAAATCAAAAATTCTAACCTGAAAAATGTCATTATCCAAAATAAACATATTGAAGACTAAAAATCAGATAAATGAAATTAAATAAAACAAAAATTCTCATATGATGAAGGTCTAATATCCAATATATACATATCGAACACAAGAAATTAAATAAAACAAAAATTCTCATCTCATAAAGTCATTATCCAAAATATACGTATTGAAAACTAGAAATCAGATAAATAATAGAATAGAAAAGTTCTCACTGGTTAAAGGTGTAATATCCAAATTATACATATTGAACACAAGAAATCAGATAAATGAAATGAAAATTCTCATCTGATAAAGGTCTAATATAAAAAATATGCATATCAAACACAAGATTTAAATAAATAAAACAAAAATTCTCATCTGATAAAGATCTAATATTCAAAATATAAATATTGAACACAGGATAACAGATAAATACAACAAAAATTCTCATCTGGTAAAAGTCTAACATCAAACATATTCATATTGAACACTAGAAATTAAATAAAACAAAATTATCAACTGATTAAAGTCATTATCCAAAATATACATATTGAAAACTAGAAATCAGATAAATAATACAAAAATTCTGATCTGATAAATGTCTAATATCAAGTATATACATATTGAATGTAACTGGATAAATGAAACAAAAATTCTCATGTGATGAAGGTCTAAAATCCAAAATATACATATTGCACATAATTAGATTAATAAAACAAAAATTCTCATCTGATAAAAGTTAAATATCCAAAGTATACATACTGAACACAAGAAATCAGACAAATAATAAAAAATGTCATCGGCTAAAGATCTAATATCAAAAATATACATATGGTACACCAGAAATCAGATAAAGAAAACAAAATTTCTGATCTGATAAAGGTCTAATATCCAAAATAGACATAAAGAACACAAGATAATCGCTTTAAAAAACAAAAATTCATATTTAATAAAGGTCTAAAGTCCAAAATATAGATATTCAACTCAAGATACCAGATATAGAAGAGGGAAATTCCATCTGATAAATGTCCAATAACAAAATATACATACTGAACACAAGAAATCAGATAAATAAAACTAAAATTCCAATCTGATAAAAAATTCAAATATCAAATATATATATATATATATATATTTATATATATTAAACACAGAATACCAGATAAATGAAATAATTCACATCTGATAAAGGACTAATATCAAAAATATGCACATTAAACACAAGAAATTAGATAAATAAAACAAAATTTCTCATCTGATAAAGATCTAATATCAAAAATATACATGTTGAACACAAGAAATCAAATAAAAGAAAAATTCTCATGTGATAAAGATCTAATATCAAAAATATACATATTGATCACATGAAATCAGATAAATAAAAAATTTTCATCTGATAAAGGTCTAATATTGAAAATATACATATTGATCACAAGATTTAAAAAAAACAAAAAATTATCATGTGTCAAAGGTCAAATTACAAAAATATTACTATGAAACACCAGAAATTAAATAAAACAAAAATTCTCATCTGATAATGTTCTAAAATAAACAATACACCTATTGAACACAAGAAATTGGACAAATAAAACAAAAATTCCCATCTCATAAAGATCTAATATCCAAAATATACAGGAAATTCTCATCCAATAATGGTCTAATATCAAAAATATGCATACGGAGCACAAGAAACTAGATAAATAAAACAAAAATTCTCATCTGATAAATGTCTAATATCCAAAATATACATATTAAACACAGAATACAATATTAGAAAAAACAAAAATTCTCATCTGATAACAGTCTAATATCAAAAATATATATATATTGAACAAAAGAAATCAGATAAATAGCACAATTCCCATCTGATAAAAATCTAATATCTAAAATATACATATTGAATACAATAATTAAAAAAAACAAAAATTATCAGTGATAGTTCTAATATTCACAACATACATATTGAACTCAAGAAATCAGAAAAATAAAACATAAATTCTGATCTGATAAATGTCAAATATCCAAATCAGACATACTGAAGATAATAAGATAAATAAAACAAAAATTGTCACCTGATAAATATCTAGTATCCAAAATATGCACATTGAACACAAGAAATCAGATAAATAAAACAAAAAATCTCATCTGATGTAGATCTAATATGGAAAATATAAATATTGAATAAAAGAAATCAGATAAAGAAAATGAATATTCACATCAGATAAAGGTGTATTATCCAAAACAGATGTATTGAACATAAGTAGTTAAATTAAAGGAAAATTCTCATCTAATAAAAGTCTAATATCCAAAATAAACATACAGAACACAAGAAATCAGATAAATAAAATGAAATTTCTCATCTGATAAAGGTGTATTGTCAAAAATATACATATTGAACACAGAAATTAAATAAAACAAAAATCCTCACCTGAGAAAAACTGTATCCAAAATACACATATGAACACAAGAAATCAAATATGTAAAACAAAAATTCTCACCTGATCAAGGTAGAATATACAAAATATACATATTGAACACAATAGAATCAGATAAATAAACCAAAGTTCTCACCAGATAAAGGTCTAATATTAAAAATATACATATGGAACACATGAAATTAGAAAAACAAAACAAAATTCTCATCTGATAATGGTTTAATATCCAAAATATAAATATTGAGTACAATTACTAAAAAAAAATTGTTAGTGGTAGATCTAATATCCAAAATATACATATTAAACACAAGAAATCAGATAAATAAAACAAAAATTCTGAGCTGAAAAAGTCAAATATCCAAAACAGACATATTCAATATAATTAAATAAATAAAACAAAAATTCTCACCTGATAAATGTTTAATATCTAATATATATATATATATAAAACACAAGAAATCAGATAAATAAAACAAAGATTCTCATCTGATAAAGGTCTAATATCAAAAATATACATATTGAACCCAGGAAATCAGATAAGTAAAATGAAAATTCTCTAATAAAGATCTGATATCCAAAATATACATATTGAATACACAAATCATAGAAATGAAACAAAAATTCTCATCTGATAAAGATATAATATCCAAAGAATATATGTTGAACACAAGAAATTAGATAAATAAAAAATTTTTATCTGATCAATGCCTAATATACAAAATATACATATTGAAAACAATAAACAAGAAAAAATAATTGTCAGGGTAGGTCTAATATCCAGAATATACATATTGAACACAAGAAATCAAATAAAAGAAAAATTCTCACCTAATAAAGATCTAATATGCAAAACAGACATAATAAACATAATTATATGAATAAAACAAAAATTCTCACCTGATAAATATATCATATCCAAAATATACATATTGAACACAAGAATTAAGACAAATAAAACAAATATTCTTATCTGATAAAGATCTAATATCAAAACTATACATGTTGAACACAAGAAATCGGATAAATATAACTAAATTTCTTACCTTATAAAGGTCTAATATTCAAAATGTGTATATAAAACACAAGAAATCAGATAAACAAAACAAAATTCTCACTGAGTAAGGTCTAATATCCAAAACATACATATTGAACACAATAAATTAGAAAAAAATAAAAAATTATTAGCTGTAGTTCTAATACCCAAAATATGCATATTGACCACAAGAAATCAGATAAATACGAAAACATTCTGATCTGATAATGCTCTGACATTGCAAAAGGACATATTGAACATAATTAGATAAATAAAATGAAAATTCTCATCTGATAAAGGTCTAATATCCAAATATACATATTAAAGACAGGATATGAGATAAATAAAACAAAAATTCTCATCTGATGAAGGTCTGATATCAAATATGTACATATTGAACACAAGAAATTAAATAAAACAAAAATTCTCACCTGAGAAGTCTAACATTCAAAATATACAGATAGAACACAAGAAATCAAAAAAAGCAAAACAAAATTCTAATGCGTTGAAGGACTAATAAGAAAAATATTCATATTGATTGTAATTAGATAAATAAAACAGAAATTATCTGCTGATAAAAATCAAATGTCCAAAATATACATATTAAACACAAGAAATCACAAAAATAAAAAAAAATTCTCATCTAATAAAGATCTAATATCCAAAATATAAATATTGAACACAAGAAATCAGATAAATAAAATAAATTCTCATCCGGTAAATGTATAATATCCAAAATATACATGTTGAACACAATGAATAAAAAAAACCAAAAATTGTCAGCAGTAGGTCTAATATCCAAAATATACATATTGAACACATGAAATCAGATAAATAAAATAAAAATTCTGATCTGATAAAGGTCTAATATTCAAAACAGACATATTGAACATTATTTAAATAAAAGAAAAATTCTTCTCTGATAAATGTCTAATACCCAAAATATACACATTGAACATAATCAAATACATAAAACAAAAATTCGCTCCAGATAAAGATATAAAATACAAAATATACATATCAACACAAAAAATTAGATAAGTAAAACAAAAATTCTCATCTCATAAATGTCTAATATCCAAAATATACATATTAAAAACAGGATACCAGAGAAATAAAATGAAAAATCTCATCTGATGCAGGTCTAATACCCAAAATATGCATGTAGAACACAAGAAATTAGAAAATAAAATAAAAATTTTTATCTGATATAAACCTAATATCAAAAGTATACATATTAAAAATGAGAAATCAGATAAGAAACTGTCATTTGATAAAAGTATAATATCCAAAATATACATACTGAACCCAATAAATAAGAAAAAAACAAAAATTCTCACCTATTGGTCTAACATCCACAATATACATATTGAACACAAGAAATCAGATAAATACAACAAAATTGTGATCTGATAAAGGTCTATTATCTAAAACAGACACATTGAACATAATTCGATAAATAAAACAAAAATTCTCATCTGATAAAGATCTAATATCCAAAATATACATACTGAACACAAGAAATCAGATATATAAACACAGACTCTCATCTGATAAAGGTCTCCTATTCAAAATATACATATAGAACACAAGAATTCAGAAAAACAAAATAAAATTTTCATGTGATAAAGGACTAATATAAAAATATACATATTGAAAACAAGAAATTAAGTAAACAAAAATTCTGATTTGAAATAAATGTCTATTTTCCTAAATATAAATTTTGAACACAAGAAATCAGGTGTATAAAAGGAAAATTCTCATCTGATAAACCTCTAAGATCCAAAATATACATATTGAACACCATTATATAGAAAAAAACAGAATTTATCAGCAGTATATCTAATATCCACAACATACAAATTGAACACAAGAAATCAGATAATTGAAACATAAATTCTCACCATATAGGTCCAATACCAAAACGTATATATTGAACACAAGAAATTAAGTAAATCAAAAATTCTAACCTGAAAAATGTCATTATCCAAAATAAACATATTGAAGACTAAAAATCAGATAAATGAAATTAAATAAAACAAAAATTCTCATATGATGAAGGTCTAATATCCAATATATACATATCGAACACAAGAAATTAAATAAAACAAAAATTCTCATCTCATAAAGTCATTATCCAAAATATACGTATTGAAAACTAGAAATCAGATAAATAATAGAATAGAAAAGTTCTCACTGGTTAAAGGTGTAATATCCAAATTATACATATTGAACACAAGAAATCAGATAAATGAAATGAAAATTCTCATCTGATAAAGGTCTAATATAAAAAATATGCATATCAAACACAAGATTTAAATAAATAAAACAAAAATTCTCATCTGATAAAGATCTAATATTCAAAATATAAATATTGAACACAGGATAACAGATAAATACAACAAAAATTCTCATCTGGTAAAAGTCTAACATCAAACATATTCATATTGAACACTAGAAATTAAATAAAACAAAATTATCAACTGATTAAAGTCATTATCCAAAATATACATATTGAAAACTAGAAATCAGATAAATAATACAAAAATTCTGATCTGATAAATGTCTAATATCAAGTATATACATATTGAATGTAACTGGATAAATGAAACAAAAATTCTCATGTGATGAAGGTCTAAAATCCAAAATATACATATTGCACATAATTAGATTAATAAAACAAAAATTCTCATCTGATAAAAGTTAAATATCCAAAGTATACATACTGAACACAAGAAATCAGACAAATAATAAAAAATGTCATCGGCTAAAGATCTAATATCAAAAATATACATATGGTACACCAGAAATCAGATAAAGAAAACAAAATTTCTGATCTGATAAAGGTCTAATATCCAAAATAGACATAAAGAACACAAGATAATCGCTTTAAAAAACAAAAATTCATATTTAATAAAGGTCTAAAGTCCAAAATATAGATATTCAACTCAAGATACCAGATATAGAAGAGGGAAATTCCATCTGATAAATGTCCAATAACAAAATATACATACTGAACACAAGAAATCAGATAAATAAAACTAAAATTCCAATCTGATAAAAAATTCAAATATCAAATATATATATATATATATATATTTATATATATTAAACACAGAATACCAGATAAATGAAATAATTCACATCTGATAAAGGACTAATATCAAAAATATGCACATTAAACACAAGAAATTAGATAAATAAAACAAAATTTCTCATCTGATAAAGATCTAATATCAAAAATATACATGTTGAACACAAGAAATCAAATAAAAGAAAAATTCTCATGTGATAAAGATCTAATATCAAAAATATACATATTGATCACATGAAATCAGATAAATAAAAAATTTTCATCTGATAAAGGTCTAATATTGAAAATATACATATTGATCACAAGATTTAAAAAAAACAAAAAATTATCATGTGTCAAAGGTCAAATTACAAAAATATTACTATGAAACACCAGAAATTAAATAAAACAAAAATTCTCATCTGATAATGTTCTAAAATAAACAATACACCTATTGAACACAAGAAATTGGACAAATAAAACAAAAATTCCCATCTCATAAAGATCTAATATCCAAAATATACAGGAAATTCTCATCCAATAATGGTCTAATATCAAAAATATGCATACGGAGCACAAGAAACTAGATAAATAAAACAAAAATTCTCATCTGATAAATGTCTAATATCCAAAATATACATATTAAACACAGAATACAATATTAGAAAAAACAAAAATTCTCATCTGATAACAGTCTAATATCAAAAATATATATATATTGAACAAAAGAAATCAGATAAATAGCACAATTCCCATCTGATAAAAATCTAATATCTAAAATATACATATTGAATACAATAATTAAAAAAAACAAAAATTATCAGTGATAGTTCTAATATTCACAACATACATATTGAACTCAAGAAATCAGAAAAATAAAACATAAATTCTGATCTGATAAATGTCAAATATCCAAATCAGACATACTGAAGATAATAAGATAAATAAAACAAAAATTGTCACCTGATAAATATCTAGTATCCAAAATATGCACATTGAACACAAGAAATCAGATAAATAAAACAAAAAATCTCATCTGATGTAGATCTAATATGGAAAATATAAATATTGAATAAAAGAAATCAGATAAAGAAAATGAATATTCACATCAGATAAAGGTGTATTATCCAAAACAGATGTATTGAACATAAGTAGTTAAATTAAAGGAAAATTCTCATCTAATAAAAGTCTAATATCCAAAATAAACATACAGAACACAAGAAATCAGATAAATAAAATGAAATTTCTCATCTGATAAAGGTGTATTGTCAAAAATATACATATTGAACACAGAAATTAAATAAAACAAAAATCCTCACCTGAGAAAAACTGTATCCAAAATACACATATGAACACAAGAAATCAAATATGTAAAACAAAAATTCTCACCTGATCAAGGTAGAATATACAAAATATACATATTGAACACAATAAATCAGATAAATAAACCAAAGTTCTCACCAGATAAAGGTCTAATATTAAAAATATACATATGGAACACATGAAATTAGAAAAACAAAACAAAATTCTCATCTGATAATGGTTTAATATCCAAAATATAAATATTGAGTACAATTACTAAAAAAAAATTGTTAGTGGTAGATCTAATATCCAAAATATACATATTAAACACAAGAAATCAGATAAATAAAACAAAAATTCTGAGCTGAAAAAGTCAAATATCCAAAACAGACATATTCAATATAATTAAATAAATAAAACAAAAATTCTCACCTGATAAATGTTTAATATCTAATATATATATATATATAAAACACAAGAAATCAGATAAATAAAACAAAGATTCTCATCTGATAAAGGTCTAATATCAAAAATATACATATTGAACCCAGGAAATCAGATAAGTAAAATGAAAATTCTCTAATAAAGATCTGATATCCAAAATATACATATTGAATACACAAATCATAGAAATGAAACAAAAATTCTCATCTGATAAAGATATAATATCCAAAGAATATATGTTGAACACAAGAAATTAGATAAATAAAAAATTTTTATCTGATCAATGCCTAATATACAAAATATACATATTGAAAACAATAAACAAGAAAAAATAATTGTCAGCGGTAGGTCTAATATCCAGAATATACATATTGAACACAAGAAATCAAATAAAAGAAAAATTCTCACCTAATAAAGATCTAATATGCAAAACAGACATAATAAACATAATTATATGAATAAAACAAAAATTCTCACCTGATAAATATATCATATCCAAAATATACATATTGAACACAAGAATTAAGACAAATAAAACAAATATTCTTATCTGATAAAGATCTAATATCAAAACTATACATGTTGAACACAAGAAATCGGATAAATATAACTAAATTTCTTACCTTATAAAGGTCTAATATTCAAAATGTGTATATAAAACACAAGAAATCAGATAAACAAAACAAAATTCTCACTGAGTAAGGTCTAATATCCAAAACATACATATTGAACACAATAAATTAGAAAAAAATCAAAAATTATTAGCTGTAGTTCTAATACCCAAAATATGCATATTGACCACAAGAAATCAGATAAATACGAAAACATTCTGATCTGATAATGCTCTGACATTGCAAAAGGACATATTGAACATAATTAGATAAATAAAATGAAAATTCTCATCTGATAAAGGTCTAATATCCAAAATATACATATTAAAGACAGGATATGAGATAAATAAAACAAAAATTCTCATCTGATGAAGGTCTGATATCAAATATGTACATATTGAACACAAGAAATTAAATAAAACAAAAATTCTCACCTGAGAAAGGTCTAACATTCAAAATATACAGATAGAACACAAGAAATCAAAAACAGCAAAACAAAATTCTAATGCGTTGAAGGACTAATAAGAAAAATATTCATATTGATTGTAATTAGATAAATAAAACAGAAATTATCTGCTGATAAAAATCAAATGTCCAAAATATACATATTAAACACAAGAAATCAGAAAAATAAAAAAAAATTCTCATCTAATAAAGATCTAATATCCAAAATATAAATATTGAACACAAGAAATCAGATAAATAAAATAAATTCTCATCCGGTAAATGTATAATATCCAAAATATACACGTTGAACACAATGAATAAAAAAAACCAAAAATTATCAGCAGTAGGTCTAATATCCCAAATATACATATTGAACACATGAAATCAGATAAATAAAATAAAAATTCTGATCTGATAAAGGCCTAATATTCAAAACAGACATATTGAACATTATTTAAATAAAAGAAAAATTCTTCTCTGATAAATGTCTAATACCCAAAATATACACATTGAACATAATTAAATACATAAAACAAAAATTCGCTCCAGATAAAGATATAATATACAAAATATACATATCAACACAAAAAATTAGATAAGTAAAACAAAAATTCTCATCTCATAAATGTCTAATATCCAAAATATACATATTAAAAACAGGATACCAGAGAAATAAAATGAAAAATCTCATCTGATGCAGGTCTAATACCCAAAATATGCTTGTAGAACACAAGAAATTAGAAAATAAAATAAAAATTCTTATCTGATATAAACCTAATATCAAAAGTATACATATTAAAAATGAGAAATCAGATAAGAAACTGTCCTTTGATAAAAGTATAATATCCAAAATATACATACTGAACCCAATAAATAAGAAAAAAACAAAAATTCTCACCTATTGGTCTAACATCCACAATATACATATTGAACACAAGAAATCAGATAAATACAACAAAATTGTGATCTGATAAAGGTCTATTATCTAAAACAGACATATTGAACATAATTCGATAAATAAAACAAAAATTCTCATCTGATAAAGATCTAATATCCAAAATATACATACTGAACACAAGAAATCAGATATATAAACACAGACTCTCATCTGATAAAGGTCTCCTATTCAAAATATACATATAGAACACAAGAATTCAGAAAAACAAAATAAAATTTTCATGTGATAAAGGACTAATATAAAAATATACATATTGAAAACAAGAAATTAAGTAAACAAAAATTCTGATTTGAAATAAATGTCTATTTTCCTAAATATAAATTTTGAACACAAGAAATCAGGTGTATAAAAGGAAAATTCTCATCTGATAAACCTCTAAGATCCAAAATATACATATTGAACACCATTATATAGAAAAAAACAGAATTTATCAGCAGTATATCTAATATCCACAACATACAAATTGAACACAAGAAATCAGATAATTGAAATATAAATTCTCACCATATAGGTCCAATACCAAAACGTATATATTGAACACAAGAAATTAAATAAATCAAAAAATCTAACCTGAAAAATGTCATTATCCAAAATAAACATATTGAAGACTAAAAATCAGATAAATGAAATTAAATAAAACAAAAATTCTCATATGATGAAGGTCTAATATCCAATATATACATATCGAACACAAGAAATTAAATAAAACAAAAATTCACATCTCATAAAGTCATTATCCAAAATATACGTATTGAAAACTAGAAATCAGATAAATAATAGAATAGAAAAGTTCTCACTGGTTAAAGGTGTAATATCCAAATTATACATATTGAACACAAGAAATCAGATAAATGAAATGAAAATTCTCATCTGATAAAGGTCTAATATAAAAAATATGCATATCAAACACAAGATTTAAATAAATAAAACAAAAATTCTCATCTGATAAAGATCTAATATTCAAAATATAAATATTGAACACAGGATAACAGATAAATACAACAAAAATTCTCATCTGATAAAAGTCTAACATCAAACATATTCATATTGAACACTAGAAATTAAATAAAACAAAATTATCAACTGATTAAAGTCATTATCCAAAATATACATATTGAAAACTAGAAATCAGATAAATAATACAAAAATTCTGATCTGATAAATGTCTAATATCAAGTATATACACATTGAATGTAACTGGATAAATGAAACAAAAATTCTCATGTGATGAAGGTCTAAAATCCAAAATATACATATTGCACATAATTAGATTAATAAAACAAAAATTCTCATCTGATAAAAGTTAAATATCCAAAGTATACATACTGAACACAAGAAATCAGACAAATAATAAAAAATGTCATCGGCTAAAGATCTAATATCAAAAATATACATATGGTACACCAGAAATCAGATAAAGAAAACAAAATTTCTGATCTGATAAAGGTCTAATATCCAAAATAGACATAAAGAACACAAGATAATCGCTTTAAAAAACAAAAATTCATATTTAATAAAGGTCTAATGTCCAAAATATAGATATTCAACTCAAGATACCAGATATAGAAGAGGGAAATTCCATCTGATAAATGTCCAATAACAAAATATACATACTGAACACAAGAAATCAGATAAATAAAACTAAAATTCCAATCTGATAAAAAATTCAAATATCAAATATATATATATATACATATATTTATATATATTAAACACAGGATACCAGATAAATGAAATAATTCACATCTGATAAAGGACTAATATCAAAAATATGCACATTAAACACAAGAAATTAGATAAATAAAACAAAATTTCTCATCTGATAAAGATCTAATATCAAAAATATACATGTTGAACACAAGAAATCAAATAAAAGAAAAATTCTCATGTGATAAAGATCTAATATCAAAAATATACATATTGATCACATGAAATCAGATAAATAAAATATTTTCATCTGATAAAGGTCTAATATTGAAAATATACATATTGATCACAGGATTTAAAAAAAACAAAAAATTATCATGTGTCAAAGGTCAAATTACAAAAATATTACTATGAAACACCAGAAATTAAATAAAACAAAAATTCTCATCTGATAATGTTCTAAAATAAACAATACACCTATTGAACACAAGAAATTGGACAAATAAAACAAAAATTCCCATCTCATAAAGATCTAATATCCAAAATATACAGGAAATTCTCATCCAATAATGGTCTAATATCAAAAATATGCATACGGAGCACAAGAAACTAGATAAATAAAACAAAAATTCTCATCTGATAAATGTCTAATATCCAAAATATACATATTAAACACAGAATACAATATTAGAAAAAACAAAAATTCTCATCTGATAACAGTCTAATATCAAAAATATATATATATTGAACAAAAGAAATCAGATAAATAGCACAATTCCCATCTGATAAAAATCTAATATCTAAAATATACATATTGAATACAATAATTAAAAAAAACAAAAATTATCAGTGATAGTTCTAATATTCACAACATACATATTGAACTCAAGAAATCAGAAAAATAAAACATAAATTCTGATCTGATAAATGTCAAATATCCAAATCAGACATACTGAAGATAATAAGATAAATAAAACAAAAATTGTCACCTGATAAATATCTAGTATCCAAAATATGCACATTGAACACAAGAAATCAGATAAATAAAACAAAAAATCTCATCTGATGTAGATCTAATATGGAAAATATAAATATTGAATAAAAGAAATCAGATAAAGAAAATGAATATTCACATCAGATAAAGGTGTATTATCCAAACAGATGTATTGAACATAAGTAGTTAAATTAAAGGAAAATTCTCATCTAATAAAAGTCTAATATCCAAAATAAACATACAGAACACAAGAAATCAGATAAATAAAATGAAATTTCTCATCTGATAAAGGTGTATTGTCAAAAATATACATATTGAACACAGAAATTAAATAAAACAAAAATCCTCACCTGAGAAAAACTGTATCCAAAATACACATATGAACACAAGAAATCAAATATATAAAACAAAAATTCTCACCTGATCAAGGTCGAATATACAAAATATACATATTGAACACAATAAATCAGATAAATAAACCAAAGTTCTCACCAGATAAAGGTCTAATATTAAAAATATACATATGGAACACATGAAATTAGAAAAACAAAACAAAATTCTCATCTGATAATGGTTTAATATCCAAAATATAAATATTGAGTACAATTACTAAAAAAAAATTGTTAGTGGTAGATCTAATATCCAAAATATACATATTAAACACAAGAAATCAGATAAATAAAACAAAAATTCTGAGCTGAAAAAGTCAAATATCCAAAACAGACATATTCAATATAATTAAATAAATAAAACAAAAATTCTCACCTGATAAATGTTTAATATCTAAAATATATATATTTATATATATATATATATAAAACACAAGAAATCAGATAAATAAAACAAAAATTCTCATCTGATAAAGGTCTAATATCAAAAATATACATATTGAACCCAGGAAATCAGATAAGTAAAATGAAAATTCTCTAATAAAGATCTGATATCCAAAATATACATATTGAATACACAAATCATAGAAATGAAACAAAAATTCTCATCTGATAAAGATATAATATCCAAAGAATATATGTTGAACACAAGAAATTAGATAAATAAGAAATTTTTATCTGATCAATGCCTAATATACAAAATATACATATTGAAAACAATAAACAAGAAAAAATAATTGTCAGCGGTAGGTCTAATATCCAGAATATACATATTGAACACAAGAAATCAAATAAAAGAAAAATTCTCACCTAATAAAGATCTAATATGCAAAACAGACATAATAAACATAATTATATGAATAAAACAAAAATTCTCACCTGATAAATATATCATATCCAAAATATACATATTGAACACAAGAATTAAGACAAATAAAACAAATATTCTTATCTGATAAAGATCTAATATCAAAACTATACATGTTGAAAACAAGAAATCGGATAAATATAACTAAATTTCTTACCTTATAAAGGTCTAATATTCAAAATGTATATATAAAACACAAGAAATCAGATAAACAAAACAAAATTCTCACTGAGTAAGGTCTAATATCCAAAATATACATATTGAACACAATAAATGAGAAAAAATAAAAAATTATTAGCTGTAGTTCTAATACCCAAAATATGCATATTGACCACTAGAAATCAGATAAATATGAAAACATTCTGATCTGATAATGCTCTAATATTGCAAAAGGACATATTGAACATAATTAGATAAATAAAATGAAAATTCTCATCTGATAAAGGTCTAATATCCAAAATATACATATTAAAGACAGGATATGAGATAAATAAAACAAAAATTCTCTTCTGATGAAGGTCTGATATCAAATATGTACATATTGAACACAAGAAATTAAATAAAACAAAAATTCTCACCTGAGAAAGGTCTAACATTCAAAATATACAGATAGAACACAAGAAATCAAAAACAGCAAAACAAAATTCTAATGCGTTGAAGGACTAATAAGAAAAATATTCATATTGATTGTAATTAGATAAATAAAACAGAAATTATCTGCTGATAAAAATCAAATGTCCAAAATATACATATTAAACACAAGAAATCAGAAAAATAAAAAAAAATTCTCATCTAATAAAGATCTAATATCCAAAATATAAATATTGAACACAAGAAATCAGATAAATAAAATAAATTCTCATCCGGTAAATGTACAATATCCAAAATATACATGTTGAACACATGAAATCAGATAAATAAAATAAAAATTCTGATCTGATAAAGGCCTAATATTCAAAACAGACATATTGAACATTATTTAAATAAAAGAAAAATTCTTCTCTGATAAATGTCTAATACCCAAAATATACACATTGAACATAATTAAATACATAAAACAAAAATTCACTCCAGATAAAGATATAATATACAAAATATACATATCAACACAAAAAATTAGATAAGTAAAACAAAAATTCTCATCTCATAAATGTCTAATATCCAAAATATACATATTAAAAACAGGATACCAGAGAAATAAAATGAAAAATCTCATCTGATGCAGGTCTAATACCCAAAATATGCATGTAGAACACAAGAAATTAGAAAATAAAATAAAAATTCTTATCCGATATAAACCTAATATCAAAAGTATACATATTAAAAATGAGAAATCAGATAAAAAACTGTCATTTGATAAAAGTATAATATCCAAAATAAACATACTGAACCCAATAAATAAGAAAAAAACAAAAATTCTCACCTATTGGTCTAACATCCACAATATACATATTGAACACAAGAAATCAGATAAATACAACAAAATTGTGATCTGATAAAGGTCTAATATCTAAAACAGACATATTGAACATAATTCAATAAATAAAACAAAAATTCTCATCTGATAAAGATCTAATATCCAAAATATACATACTGAACACAAGAAATCAGATATATAAACACAGACTCTCATCTGATAAAGGTCTCCTATTCAAAATATACATATAGAACACAAGAATTCAGAAAAACAAAATAAAACTTTCAAAGTGATAAAGGACTAATATAAAAATATACATATTGAAAACAAGAAGTTAAATAAACAAAAATTCTGATTTGAAATAAATATCTATTTTCCTAAATATAAATTTTGAACACAAGAAATCAGGTGTATAAAATGAAAATTCTCATCTGATAAACCTCTAAGATCCAAAATATACATATTGAACACCATTATATAGAAAAAAACAGAATTTATCAGCAGTATATCTAATATCCACAATATACAAATTGAACACAAGAAATCAGATAATTGAAACATAAATTCTCACCATATAGGTCCAATACCAAAACGTATATATTGAACACAAGAAATTAAATAAATCAAAAATTCTAACCTGATAAATGTCATTATCCAAAATAAACATATTGAAGACTAAAAATCAGATAAATGAAATTAAATAAAACAAAAATTCTCATATGATGAAGGTCTAATATCCAATATATACATATCGAACACAAGAAATTAAATAAAACAAAAATTCACATCTCATAAAGTCATTATCCAAAATATACGTATTGAAAACTAGAAATCAGATAAATAATAGAATAGAAAAGTTCTCACTGGTTAAAGGTGTAATATCCAAATTATACATATTGAACACAAGAAATCAGATAAATAAAATGAAAATTCTCATCTGATAAAGGTCTAATATAAAAAATATGCATATCAAACACAAGATTTAAATAAATAAAACAAAAATTCTCATCTGATAAAGATCTAATATTCAAAATATAAATATTGAACACAGGATAACAGATAAATACAACAAAAATTCTCATCTGGTAAAAGTCTAACATCAAACATATTCATATTGAACACTAAAAATTAAATAAAACAAAATTATCAACTGATTAAAGTCATTATCCAAAATATACATATTGAAAACTAGAAATCAGAGAAATAATACAAAAATTCTGATCTGATAAATGTCTAATATCAAGTATATACATATTGAATGTAACTGGATAAATGAAACAAAAATTCTCATGTGATGAAGGTCTAAAATCCAAAATATACATATTGCACATAATTAGATTAATAAAACAAAAATTCTCATCTGATAAAAGTTAAATATCCAAAGTATACATACTGAACACAAGAAATCAGACAAATAATAAAAAATGTCACCGGCTAAAGATCTAATATCAAAAATATACATATTGTACACCAGAAATCAGATAAAGAAAACAAAATTTCTGATCTGATAAAGGTCTAATATCCAAAATAGACATAAAGAACACAAGATAATCGCTTTAAAAAACAAAAATTCATATTTAATAAAGGTCTAATGTCCAAAATATAGATATTCAACTCAAGATACCAGATATAGAAGAGGGAAATTCCATCTGATAAATGTCCAATAACAAAATATACATACTGAACACAAGAAATCAGATAAATAAAACTAAAATTCCAATCTGATAAAAAATTCAAATATCAAATATATATATATATATACATATATATATTAAATACAGGATACCAGATAAATGAAATAATTCACATCTAATAAAGGACTAATATCAAAAATATGCACATTAAACACAAGAAATTATATAAATAAAACAAAATTTCTCATCTGATAAAGATCTAATATCAAAAATATACATGTTGAACACAAGAAATCGAATAAATAAAAAAAACTTGTCATATGATAAGAGTATAATATCCCTCGGGAGGCAGAGACAGGAGTATCTCTATGAGTTCGAGACCAGCCTGGGCTACCAAGTGAGTTCCAGGAAAGGCGCAAAGCTACACAAAGAAACCCTGTCTCGAAAAACCGAAAAAAAAAAAAAGTATAATATCCACAATATACATATTGAACACAATAAATAAGAAAAAATATATTGGCAGTAGGTCTAATATCAACAATATACATATTGAAAATTAGAAATCACATAAACAAAATAAAAATTTACATCTGATAAAGGTCTAATAACCAAAATATACATATTGAACACAAGAAATCAGATAAACAAAAAAATTCTCCTCTGATATAAGTATAATATCCAAAATATACATATTGAATGAAATTAAAAAATTATCAGCGGTAGGTCTAATATCCAAAATATGAACATTGAACAGAAGAAATCAGATAAATAAAACCAAAATTCTCTTCTGATACAAGTCTAATATCAAAAAGAAACATATTGAACATAACTCAATAAAAGAAAAATTCTCATCTTTTAAAGGTCCCATTACCAAAATATACATACAGAACATAGGATAAATAATAAGAAAATTCTCATCTCATAAAGGTCTAATATCAAAAATATACATATTGAACACAAGGAATTAAAAAAATTCTCACCTGATAAAGAAGTAATATTGAAAATATACATATGAACACAAGAAATCAAATTTATAAAACAAAAATTCTCATCTGATAAAAGTCTAATATTCAAAATATACTTACTAAACACAAGAAATTAAAAAAACAAAAATTTGGATCTCATAATGAACTAATATAAAAAATATGCATACTGAACACAGGAAATCAATATATACATAAAACAAAAATTCTCATCTGATAAATGTCTAATATCCAAAATATACATATTGAACATAATTAGATAAATAAAACAAAAATTCTCACCTGACAAAGGTCTAACATCCAAAACATACATAGTAAACACAGCATACCAGATAAAAAAACAAAAATTCTCACATGATAAAGGTCTAATATCAAAAATATGTGTATCCAACACAAGAAATTAGATAAATAAAAATTGTCATCTGATAGAGGTCCAATATCAAATATATACATATTGAACACAAAAAATAAATAAAACAAAAATTCTCACATGATAAAGAACTAATATTGAAAATATGCATGCTGAATACAAGAAATCAAATACATAAAACAAAAATTCTCATCTGATCAAGGTCTAATATCCAAAACATTCATATTGAACACAAGATATCTGATAAATAAAGCAAATACTTTCATGTGTTAAAGATCTAATATCCAAAATATACATATTGTACACTGGAAATTAGATAAATAAAATGAAAATTCTCATCTGATAAAGGTCTCATATCAAAAATCTGCATTTGGAACAAAAGATACTAGATAAATAAGCAAAAATTCTCAACTGATAAATGTCTAATATCAAAAATATACATATTAAACACATGAAATCAGATAAATAAAAAATTCCTATCTGATAAAAGTCTAATATCTAAAATATACATATTGAATACTATTTTTAGAAAATAAGAAAAATCAGCGGTAGGCCCCTCAACTGAAGAATGGATAAAGAAAATGTGGCACATATATACAATGGTAAATATAAATGGTAAATAATATATACCCTAGTAAATAATATATACAGCAGTAAAAAACAATGATATCATGAAATTTGCAGGCAAATGGATGGAACTAGAAAATATCATCTTGAGTGAAGTAACCCAGACTCAGAAGGACAAACATAGTATGTACTCACTCATAAGTAGATACCAGATGTTAGGGAAAGGATGGCCAGACTGCAACCCACAACTCCAGAGAGGCTAGCTAACAGGAAAAGACCCTAGGAGGGACACATGGATGATCTTGTGAAGGAGAAGTGGATGAGATCTACATGAGTGGACTGGGTGTGTGTGGGGGGGTGGCAGAGGGTGAGGAGTGGGGGATGAGAACATAGGGAAATGGGAGGGTCAAGCTGGAACAGGGACAGAATGGGAGGGCAGGGAGGAAGATACCATGATAGATGAGGACATCATGGGAATAGGAAAAGGCAGGATGCTGGGGAGGCTTTCAGGAATCCACAAGGTTGATCCCACCTTGGTCTGCTGGCAGTGGTCCAGAGGGTGCCTGGACCAGTCTACTCTGGTGACCAGTCTAGTGAATAACCTAGCTGTCATCATAGAGCCTTTGTCCAGTGACTGATAGAGACAGATACTTAGATTCACGGCCAGGCACCAGGCTGAGCTCTGGGAATCCAATTGATGAGAGAGAGGAGAGATACTGCAGACAAGGGACGTCGAGATCATGATGGGAGGATGTGCAGAGATTACCGGCCACACTAATGGGAGTCCATGAGCTATGGACTGTGTGGACTGGTGGCTGTGGAGCCCCAATGGGACTGGACTAGGCCTTCTGGATATGGAAGATGGTTGTTTGGCTCAAACTGTTTGGGGAACACCCAGGCAGGGGGATCAGAATCCATTCCTGCTACATGGGCAGGGCTTTAGGTATCCGGTGCCTATAGTGTGGTGCCCTGCACAGCCTTGGTACAGTGGGAAAGGGCTTGGACCTGTCTAGGCTCAGTGTGCAGGGCTCTACTGACTCCACATGGAAGACCTTGATTTGAGGGATGTGCAGATATGGAGTGGCTTGGGCTGTAGGTTTGGGAGACGGGAAGAGGGAGGAGATGGGACTCTGGGTGGTATATAGAGTGAGTAGAAAATTTCTTAATAAAGAAAAGAAATATACATATGGAACACAAAAAATTAGATAAAACAAACATTCTCACCAGTAAAGTTCTACTATCTAAAATATACTTATAGAACACAAGAAATCAGAAAAATAAAACAAAATCTCTCATCTGACAATAGTCTAATATCCAAAATATACATATTGAACATAATTAGTTAAATAAAACAAAAATTCTCATGTGATAAAGGTCTAATACCTAAACTATACATATTGAACACAAGACATCATCTATATATAAAAAATTCTCATCTGATATAAGTCTTATATCCAAAATATACATGTTGAACACAAGAAATCAGATAAATCAAACAAAAATTCATATCTGATAAAGGTCTAAAATCCTAAATATACACATTGAACCAAAGAAATCAGATAAATTAATCAAAAATTCTCACTTGATTAGGGTCTAATTTCCAAAATATACATACCAAATATAATTAGATAAATAAAACAAAAATTATCATCTGATAATTTTCTAATATCCAAAATATACATATAGAACAGAAAAAATCAGAAATAGAAAACAAAATTTTCATGTGATAAAGCTCAAATATCAAAAATATAATTAAAGAACACAAGAAATAAAATAAAACTAAATTCTCTTCTGATAAAGGTCTCATATCCAAAATATACATACAGAACACAAGAAATCAGGTAAAGAAAACAAAAACTCTCATCTGATAAAGTACTGATTTCTAAAATATTTATAATCAAATCCAAGAAACCAAGGAAATAAAACAAAAATTCTTAACTAATAAAGATCTAATATCAAAAATATACATACTCAACACAAGAAATCACATAAAAATACAAAAATTCTCATCTGATAAAGGTCTAAAACCAAAAATATACATATTGAACACAATATCTAAAATATACATATTGAACACAAGAAATCAGGTAAATAAAACAGATATTGTCATCAGATAAAGGTTTAATATCCAAAATATACATATAGAACTCAAGAAATCAAATAAATAAAACAAAAAATCTCATCTGATAAAGGTCTAATACCATAACATACAGAATGAAGACAAGAAATCAGACAAATAAAACAAAAAATCTCATCTGATAAAAGTCTAATATCCAAAATATTTTCATTTAACACAATAAATTAAATAAAACAAAAATTCTCATCTTTTAGAGGTCTAATATCAAAAATATACACATTGAACACTGGAAATCAGATAAATAAAAGAAAAATTCTCATCTGATAAAAGTCTAAAATCAAAAATATACACATTGATCCTAAGAAGTCAGATAAATTAAAAAAAAATCATTTGATAATGTTCTAATACCCAAAGTATACACATTGAACATGATAACATAAATAAAACAAAAAATTATCACACGATAAATTTCTAGTATCCAAAATATACATACAGAACACAAGAAATTAATTAAAACAAAATTTCTCAAGTAATAAAGGTCTAATATCCAAAATATACATATTGAACACAATAAATAATATAAATAAAATGAAAATTCTCATCTGATAGAGGTCTACTATCCATAATATACAATTTGAACACAGATATTAAATGAAACAAAAATTCTCATATGATAAAGGTCTACTATCCCAAATATACACATCAAACATAATTAGATAAATAAAAATATTCTCACCTAATAAAGGTCTAATATCAGAAATATACATATTGTATACTAGACGTCAGATAAATAAAACAAAAATTTTCATCTGATAAAGTTCTAATATCCAAAATATACATAGTGAACACAAGAAATCAGATAAATAAAACAAAACTTCTCATCTGATAAAGGACTAAGCCAAAATATAAATACTGAACACTAGAAATCAGATAAATAAAACAGAAATCCTCATCTGATAAATGTAACATAATTAGATAAATTAAACAAAAATCCTAATCTGATAAACTTCTAATGTTGAAAATTACATATTGAACTCAAGAAATTAAATAAAACAATTAATCTGATAAAGATCTAGTATCATATATATATATATATATATATATTAAACACAAGAAATCATATACACAACACAAAAATTCTCATCTGATAAAGGTTTAATAACCAAAATATGCATATTGAATGCAAGAAATTAAATAAAACAAAAATTCTCATCTAATAAATGTCTACATGCAAAAATATACATATGGAAAATGAGAAATCAGATTTCAAATCTTGAGCTGTTTCCCTCAAATATTTAATTGCTTTTTTTTGGCTTTCAAGGGATTTACTGATTGCTTCACATTTTTTGTTTGATTTTTTCCTCTAACTCTTTAAGGGAATTTTTCATTTCCTCTTTAAAGATTTCTACCATCTTCTTAAGGTCATTTTTAAGGTCGATTTCTTCTGTTTTCTCTGTGTTGAGATGTTCAGGTCTTGCTGGTGTAGGTTCTGATGGAACCATGGTGTGTTTTTTGTTGTTGACTGTACTTTTGCATTGGCCTCTATCCATCTCTTTCTCCACTTGGTGCAAGCGGTGTCTGTTTCTGAGGGAGGCTCTCTCAGTCGGATCAATACTCTTGGTGCAGTGGGAGCTCTTGGTCTATTGGGTTCTGATGGACTGTTTGTCTCAGGGAGAAGCTCTTAGTCCAATTGGCCCTTGTGGGCTCTGTCTCAGGGAGTAGTTGTAATCTTGGCACACAGGTGGGTTGGGAGGTGTGGGACTTGTGAGTTACAAGGTCTGGTGGGGGATGGTGGTAGTCTGAACTGCCTGCAGTAGGTCTGCCTGTCAACTGGCCCGAAACTGGGACTGCAATGGGTAGTGGTGTAGTGGTGCAGGGTTGTGCCCCTGGGCCCAAAGCCTAGGGGCTGTGGTGTTCAGGATTGAGGATAAATACTCACCTCTTAGTCCAATCGGGTCTTGGCCATCTCTGTCTCAGGGAACAGTTGCAGTCTCGAAGGATGGGTGGGATGGGGGGAGGTGGGGCTTTGTTACAGGGTCTCATGGGGGATGGTGGTAGTCTGATCTGTCTGCAGGAGGTCTGCTGCCCGACTGAAATGGAGACAAAGAAGACACAAATTGAGGAAATGCTGGAAGTGTAAATCTGAATAAATGAACAGGAACTACAGATGCAAGCATAACCAACAGAGTGCAAGAGATGGAAGAGCAGATCTCTGGTGTTGAAGATACGGTAGAGGAAATAGATTCATCAGTCAAAGAAAACCCTAAAGCCAACAAAGTCATGACCCAAAATGTCAAGAAATTTGGGACACCATAAAAAGACCAAACCTAAGAATAATAGGGATAGAAGAACAAAAAGAATACCAACTCAAAGGCATAGAAAATATATTCAACAAAATCATAGAAGAAAACTTTCACAACCTAAAGAAGGAAATGCCTATAAAGATACCTTTATCAGATGAGAATTCTTCTTTTGTCTGATTTCTTGTGTTCAATAGGTATATTTTTATATTAGACCATTATCAGAACAGAAGTTTTGTTTTGTTTAATTTCTTGTGTTCAATAAATACATTTTTCATGTTAAACCTTTATCACATGAGAATTTTGTTTTGATTTTCTGATTTCTTGTGTTTTTTTGTATATTTTGAATATTAGACCTTTATCAGGTCAGAATTCTTGATTTATTTATCTGATACCATGTGTTCAGCATGCATATTTTGGATATTAGTTCTTTCTATGGTGAGAATTTTTGTTTTATTTAATCTCTTGTGTTTAATACATATATTTTGGATATTAGACTTTTATCAGATGAGAATTTTTGTTTTATTTATCTGATTTCTTGTGTTCAATATATATACTTGTCATTAGATCTTGATCAGATGAGAAATTTTGTTTTATTTATCTGGTATCCTGTTTTCAATATCTATGTTTTGGATATTAGACTTTTTTTATTTTTATTTTTTTTTCGAAACAGGGTTTCCCTGTGTAGCTTTGCGCCTTTCCTGGAACTCACTTTGTAGACCAGGCTGGCCTCGAACTCACAGAGATCCGCCTGGCTCTGCCTCCCGAGTGCTGGGATTAAAGGCGTGCGGCACCACTGCACGGCTTGGATATTAAACTTTTATCCAATGAGAATTTTTGTTTTCATTTATCTAAATATGTTCAATATGTATATTTGAATATTAGACCTACCTCTAATAATTGTTGTTTTTTTCTCATTTATTTTGTTCAATATGTGTATTTTGGATATTAAAATTTTATCACATGAAAATTTTTCTTTTATTTATCTGATTTCCTTTGTTCAAACTGTATATTTGGATATTAGACCTCTATTAAATGAGAATTTTTTTTAATATATTTGATTTCTTGTGTTCAGTATGCATATTTTGGATATTAGTTTTTTCTCAGGTGAGAACTACTGTTTTATTTAATTTATTGTGTTCAGTAAATATATTGTGGATATTAGACTTTTATCAGATAAGAATTTTTGTTTATTTATCTAATTATGTTCAATATGTATATATTGGATATGAGACATCTCTCAAATGAGATTTTTTGTTTTATATATTTGATTCTTGTGTTCAGTATGCATAATTTTGGATATTACACCTTTATCAGACAAGAATTTTCACTTAAATTATCTGATTTCTTGTGTTCCGTATGTATATTTTTGATATTATACCTTAATAAGATGAGAATTTTTCTTTTATTTATCCAATTATGTTCAATATGTCTGTTTTGGATATTAGACCTTTATCAGATCAGAATTTTTGTTTTATTTGTCTGTTTTCTTGTGTTCAATATGTATATTTTGGATATTAGACTTACTGCTGATAATTTTTGTTTTTTTCTTTTTTTTTTTTTTAATTTTTATTTTGCAATACAATTCAGTTCTACATATCAGCCACAGATTCTCTTGTTCTCCCCCCTCCCGCCCCCCTCACCTTCCCCCCAGCCCGCCCCCCATTCCAATCTCCTCCAGGGCAAAGCCTTCCCCACAGACTGAGATCAACCTGGTGGACTCAGTCCAGGTAGGTCCAGTCCCCTCCTCCCATGCCGAGCCAAGGGACCCTGCATAGGCCCCAGGTTTCAAACAGCCAACTCATGCAATGAGCACAGGACCCGGTCCCACTGCCTGGATGCCTCCCAAACAGATCAGGCCAATCAACTGTCTCACCCACTCAGAGGGCCTGATCCAGTTGGTGACCCCTCAGCCATTGGTTCATATTTCATGTGTTTCCGTTTGTTTGGCTATTTGTCTCTGTTTTTTTCTTATTTATTGTGTTCAATTTATATTTTGGATATTATACATTTATCAGATGAGAATTTTTTTATTTATCTGAATTCTTGTGTTCAATATGTATATTTTTGGATATTAGACCTTTATCTGAAGATTTTTTGTTTTATTTATCTAATTATGTTCAGTATGTATATTTTGGATGTTAGACCTTTATCACTTGGGAATTTTTGTTTTATTTAATTTCTTGTGTTCAGTATGTATATTGTGGATATTAGACCTTTATCAAGTAAGAATTTTGATTTTATTTAATTTCTAGTGTTCATCATGGATATTTTGGATATTTGACCTATATCAGATCAGAATTTTTGTTTTATTTATCTGATTTCTTGTGTACAGTATGTATATTTTTTAATTAGATCCTTATCAGATGAAAATATTTGTTTCATTTATCTATTGTCTTCTGTTCAATATGTATATTTTGTATAATAGACTTTTATAAGATGAGAATTTTCATTTTATTTATGTGATTCCTTGTGTTAAATATGTTTATTTTGGATATCAGTCCTCTATCATGTGAGAATATTTGTTTTGTTTAATTTCTTGTGTTCAATAAGTATACTTTTGATATTAGTCTTTTATCAAATGAGAATTTTCTTTTATTTACCTGATTTCTAGTTTTCAATTTTGTATATTTTGGATAATGACAATTATCAGGTGATAATTTTTGTTTTATTTAATTTCTTGTGTTCCGTGTGTATATTTTGGTTATTAGACTTCTTTCAAATGAAAATTTTTGTTTTAATTTTCTAATTATATTCTATAGGTATATTTTGCATATTAGACTTTCATAAAGTGAGATTATTTTGTTTTATATATTTGATATCCTTATTCAGTATATAAATTTGGTTATTAGTTTTCTTCAGGTGAGAATTTTTGTTTTATTTAATTTCTATGTTCAGTATGTATATTTTTGATATTAGACCTTTATCAGAGGATAATTTTCATTTTATTTATCTGATTTCTTGTGTTGAATGTATGTATTTTGGATATTAGACCTCTATCAAATGAGAATTTTCCTTTTATTTATCTGATTTCTTGTGTTCACTATGTATATTTTTGATATTAGACCTTTATGAGATGAGAATTTTTGTTTTATTTATCTAATTATGTTCAATATGTATATTTTGGATATAAGACCAATTTCAGAGGAGAATTTTTGTTTTATTTGTATGATTTCTTTTATTCAATACATATATTTGGGATATTAGGCCTTTATCAGATGAGAATTTTTGTTTTATTTAATTTCTTGTGCTTAGTATGTATATTTTGGACATTATA
This sequence comes from Peromyscus eremicus, assembly GCF_949786415.1. NCBI lineage: Eukaryota > Metazoa > Chordata > Mammalia > Rodentia > Cricetidae > Peromyscus > Peromyscus eremicus. The sequence goes on from NW_026734359.1 coordinate 228,098, forward strand.
CCATTAACAGATGAGAATTTTTATTTTATTTATCTTATTATGTTCAATATGTATATTTTGGTTATTAGACCTTTTTCAGATGAGAATTTTTTGTTTTATTTAATTTCTTGTGTTCAGTATGTATATTTTGAATATTAGACATTTATCAGATGAGAATTTTTGTTGTATTTATCTAATTTCTTCTGTGCAATATGCATTTTTTGATATTAGACCTTTATCAATTTAGAATTTTCATTTGTTTCGTTGGAATTTTTTGTGTTCAATATGTATATTTTGGATATTAGACCCTTAACAGATGAGGTTTTTGTTTTATTCATGTGATTTCTTGTGTTCACTATGTACATTTTTTATATTAGACCTTTATCAGATCAGAATTTTTGTTTTATTTCATTTCTTGTGTTAAGTATGTATATTTTGGACATTAAATGTTTAAAAGATGATAATTTTTGTTTTATTTATCTTATTAAGTTCAATATGTATATTTTGGATATTAGACCTTTATCAGATGAGAATTTTTGTTTTATATATTTGATTTCTTGTGTCCAGCATGCATATTTTTGGTATTAATACTTTATCAGGTGAGAATTTTTGTTTTATTTATATGGTATACTGCATTCTATATGTATACATTGGATATTAGACATTTGTCTAATTTTTGTTATATTGTCTGATATCTTGTATTCAACATGTATATTTTGGATATTAGACCTGTATCTGATGAAAGTTTTTGTTTTATTGATCGCGTTTCTTCAGTTCAATATGTATATTTTGGATATTAGACCTTTATCAGGTGACAATTATTGTTTCATTTCTTGCATTCAATATGTATATTTTGGATGTAGACCTTTATCAGATGTGATTTTTTTGGTGTTATTTATCTAATTAAATTCAATATGTATATTTTCAATATAAGACATTTATCAGATGAGAATTTTTTTTTATTTAGCTAGCTATGTTCGATATGTATATTTTGGATATTGCACCTTTATCAGGTGAGAATTTTTAATTGATTAATGATATCTTGTGTTCAATATGTATATTTTTTATATTCGACATTTCTATGATGAAAATTGTTATTTTATTTATCTGATTTCTTCTGTTCAACAGGTTTAATTTAGATATTAGACCTTCATCAGATGAGAATATTTGTTTTATTATTTGATTTCTAGTGTTTAATATAATATTTTTGATATTGGACTTTTATCAGATGACAATATTTTTATTTAATTTCTAGTGTTCAGTAAATAATATGGATATTAGACATTTATCAGATGAGAAATTTTGTTTATTTATTTGATTTCTTTATTTGAATATATGTACTTTAGATATAAGTTCTTTATCAGGTGAGAATTATTGTGTCATTTAATTTCTTGAGGTCAATATGTATACTTTGGATATTAGATTTTCATGAGTTGCTAATTTTTTTAATTTAATTTAATTTAATTTTACAGTACAATTCAGTTCTACATATCAGCTATGGATTCCTTTGTTCTCCTTCCTCCCACCTGCCTCCCCTTCCCCCCAGCCTACCCACTATTTCTACCTCCTCCAGGACAAGCCTTCCCCGAGGCAGTCCAGGCAGGTCCAGTCCCCTCCTCCCAGCCCGAGCCAAGCAACCCTGTATAAGCCCCAGGTTTCAAACAGCCAACTCATGCAATGAGCACAGGACCCGGTCCCACTGCCTGGATGCCTCCCAAACACATCAAGCCAATCGACTATCTCACCCATTCAGAGGGCCTGATCCACTTGAGGGCCCCTCAGTCATTGGTTCATAGTTCATGTGTTTCCATTTGTTTGGCTATTTGTCCCTGTGCTTTATCTAACATTGATCTCAACAATTCTTGCTCATATAAACCCTCTGCTTTCTCACTAATTGGACTCCCAGAGCTCCTCCCGGGGCCAAGCCATGGATCTCTGCATCCAGTTCCCTCAGTCTTTGGATGGGGTTTCTAGCATGACAATTAGGGTGTTTGGCCATCCCATCACGAGTAGGTCAGTTTGGGCTGTCTCTCGACCATTGCCAGCAGTCTATTTTGGGGGTATCTTTGTGGATTTCTGTGGGCCTCTCTAGCACTTTGCTTCTTCCTATTCTCATGTGGTCTTCATTTACCATGGTCTCTTATTCCTTGTTCTCCCTCTCTGTTGTTGATCCAGCTGGGATCTCCCACTCCCCCAAACTTTCTTTCCCTCAACCCTCACCCTTCATTACCCCCACTCATGTCCAGATTGTTCATGTAGATCTTATCCATTTCTCTGTCATTGGGTGATCCCTGTGTCTTTCTTGGGGTCCTGTTTTCCAGGTAGCCTCCCTGGTGATGTGAGCAGCAGTCCAGTCATCGTTGTTCCACATCTGGTATCCTCCTATGAGTGAGTACATACCATGTTTGTCTTTCTGAGTCTGGGTTACCTCACTCAGGATGATTTTTTTCTAGATCCATCCATTTTCCTGCAAACCTCATGATGTCATTGTTTTTCTCTGCTGAGTAGTATTCCATTGTGTATATGTACCACATTTTATTTATCCATTCTTCAGTTGAAGGGCATCTAGGTTGTTTCCAGGTTCTGGCTATTGCAAATAGTGCTGATATGAACATAGCTGAGCAAGTGCTCTATGCCCAAGAGTGGTATAGCTGGATCTTGGGGGAGATTGATTCCCAATTTTCTAAGAAAGTACCATATTGATTTCCAAAGTGGTTGTAAAAGTTTGCATTCTCACTAGCAGTGGAAGAGAGTTCCCCTAGCTCCACATCCTCTCCTGCATAAGGTGTCTTCCTTGTTTTTGATCTTAGCCATCCTGACAGGTGTAAGGTGGTATCTCAGAGTCATTGGGAAGGCCTCCCTTCTCCAAGACCCCCGGCAGACCCTTCAATGTCCTCGAGTTGTTAATTTTTATTAGATGAGAATTTCAATATCATTTAACTGATTTCTAGTATTCAATATGTATATTTTGAATTTTAGACTGCTATCAGGTGAGAATTTTTATTTTTTTTGTCTGATTTTTTGTGTTCATTATACATATTTTTGATATTAAACCTCTATCAGGTGAGAATTTTTGTTTTGTTTATATGATTTCTTGTATTCAATATGTATATTTTGGATATGAGACCTTTATCATGCAGGAATTTTTGTTTTAGTCATGTGATTTCTTGTGTTCAATTGGTATATTTTTTATATTAGTCCTTTATCAGAACAGAATTTTTGTTTTAGTTTTTTTCTTATATTCAATAAGTATATTTTTTCATATTAGACCTTTATCTCATGAGGATTTTGTTTCCTTTTTCTGATTTCTTTTTCTCAGTATGTGTATTTTGGATACTAGACTTTTATCAGATGAGAATTTTCCTTTTATTTATCTGATATCTTATATTCAATATGTATATTTTGAATATTACACCTTTATGAGATGAGAATTTTTGTTTTATTTACTCTTGTGTTCAGTATGTATGTTTTGGATATTAGACTTTCATGAGATAATAATTTTCATTTTAATTAATTTAATGTGTTCAGTATGTTTTTTATAAAAGACCTTTACTAGATGAGAATTTTTGTTTTATTTATCTGATTTCTTATGTTCAATATATATATTTTGGATATTAGACTTTTATCAGATGAGAAATTTTGTTTTAAATATACATATTGAACACAATAAATCATATAAATATAACAAAAATTCTCATCTGATAGAGGTTTAATATCAAAAATATGCATAATTAACACAAAAAATCAGACAAATAAAATGAAAATTCTCATCTGAAAAATTTCTAATATCAAAAATATACATACTGAACACAAGAAATTAATTAAAACAAAAATGATCATCTAATAATTTTTTGTGTTTTCTATATGTATATTTTGGATATTAGACATTTGTTAGGTGAGAATTTTTGTTTTATTTACTTTCCTGTGTTTACTATGTATATTTTCAATATTAGACTTTTATCAGATGAGAATTTTTGTTTTATTTATCTAATAATATCAATATGTATATTTTGGATATAAGACCTTTATCAGGTGAGAACTTTTGTTTTATTGATCTGATTTTGTCTGTTCAACATCGATATTTTGGATATTAAAACTTTAACAGATGAGAATTGTCACTTTATTTACCTGATTTCTTGTTTTCAATTGATATATTTTTTATATAAGAACTTTATCAGAACAGAATTTTTGTTTTATTTTATTTCTTGTGTTCAATAAGTATATTTTTCATATTAGACCTTGATCACTCAATAATTTTGTTTTGTTTTTCTGATTTCTTGTGTTCTATATGTATATTTTGTATGTTAAACCTTTATGAGGTGAAAAGTTTTGTTTTATTGATCTGATTTCTTGTTTCAATATGTATATTTGCATAATAGACCTTTAGCAGATGAGACTTTTTGTTTGTTTATATGATTTCTTGCATTCCATAGGTATATTTGTGATATTTGACCTTTATCAGATCAGAATTTTTGTTTTATTTATCTAATTATGTTCCACATGCATTTTTTTAATATTAGACCTTTGTCAGATGAGAATTTTTCTTTTATTTATTTTCTTGTGTACAGTATGTGTATTTTATTTATTAGACCTTTATCAGGTGAGAATTTTTGTTTTATTTATGTGATTTCTAGCGTTTTTTACATATATTTTGGATATTAGACTTTTGTCATGTGAGAGTTTTTTTTGTTTTAATTTCTTGTGTTCAGTATGTATATTTTGGAATATTAGACCATTAACAGTTGAGAAAATTTATTTTTCTAAATATTTTCAATATGTATATTTTGGATATTAGACCTTATGAGATGAGAATTTTTGTTTTCTTTTATGATTTCTTGTGTTCAATATGTATATTTTTGATATTAGAGCTTAATAATATCTGATTTTCTGTTTTATTTAATTTCTTGTGTTAAGTATGTATATTTTAGAAATCACCACATCATCAGGTGAGAACTTTTGTTTTATTTAACTTCTTGTGTTCATTATGTATTATTTTTGATATTAGAACTTTATCAGATGAGACTTTTTGTTTTGTATATTTGATTTCTTACATTCATTTTGCATATTTTGGATATTAGTTATTTATTAAGTGAGAATTTTTGTTTTATTTAATTTCTTTTGTTGAATGTGAATATTTTTGATATTAGACCCTAATCAGGTGAGAATTTTTGTTTTATTTATCTAGTGTCCTGTGTTTAAAATGTATATTTTAAATATTAGACATTTATCAAATGAGAATTTTTTATTTGTCTAATTACTTGTGTTCAATATGCATATTGTGCATATTAGACCTTTATTAGAGGAGAAATTTTGTTTAATTCATTTAATATTTTATGGTCAATATATATATATATAATATTAGACCTTTATCAGGGAAGAATTTTAGTTCTTTGTCAGTTGAGAATTTTTATTTAATTAATTTATTGTGTTCAGGATGCATATTTTGGATATTAGATTTTAATCAGATGAGAATTTTTGTTTTATTTATTTAAATATGTTCAATACGTATATTTTTGATATTAGAAATTTATTAGGTGATAATTTTTGTTATAGTAGTCTGATACCTTATGCTCATCATATATATTTAGATATTAGACATTTATCTGATGAGACTTTTTGTTTTATTTTTCTGATTTCTTGGGATAAAATGTATATTTGGATGTTAGACCTTTATCAGAATAAAATTTTTGATTTATTTTTTTTATTTCTTATGTTCATTATGTATATTTTGGATAGTCGAAATCTATCAGATGAGAGATTTTGTTATATTTATTTGGTTTCTTAGGTTCAATATGTAAATTTTGGATATAGACCTTTTTTAGATGAAAATGTTTCTTTTATTTATTTTGTTCAATATGTGTAGATATAACCAACTGTATTTTTAAATAAGAAACACAGAACCAATGCAAAGAAAGCCAAGAGGTCAGAGCTAAGAGCTAAAACCTTACCCTTCCTCCTGCAGAGGTCCTACCTCTCTGAAACAGAGCTACTTCCTGTGCTAAACCCTTTATATAGACTTTCTGTTCTGCCTTCTCATTGGTTGTAGACCCAACCACATGACCGCCTTGTCACTGCCTGTCTGTATAGACCTCCAGGTCTTCTATGGTTGGTATTGAGATTAAAGGCATGTGTATCTAATGCTGGCTATATTCCTGAACACACAGAGACTTACCTAGTTCTGCCTACCAAGTGCTGGGATTAAAGGCGTGCACCACCACCACCTGGCTTTCCTGTGGCTTGCTAATAGCTCTGACCACTGGGCAACTTTATTTATTAACATACAAATAATATTTTAGTACAAAATAAAATATCACCATATTTCCTCTTTTCTATTTTAATAAAAAGAAAAAAGGAAAAAGCTTATAACTAACATAAGAAAAACTATATACAAAAGTACAATAACTATATACAATACATACAAGTAATAAATACCTAGACAATGTCTAGTCCATTTGTATTTGACAAATTCAGAGAAAATAATTCCATTATCTATCCTATTGTGTCTAATTCACTTTCTATCCTAATTAACCCTTAACTGTAACTAACTAATCTTCAACTCCCTCAGAGACCCAAGAAGGAAATAATATTAGCTAACAAAAATAAAAACAGGAAGTACATGCAAGCAACTTCCAAAAAATTGTGAGTTGACAGTCACCTGAGGTTTCCCCGCAGTGTTGGAGCATCATCTTCAGCCTATAGGCTTAGCATATCTGACAGAATCATTTGTGAAGTAGGATGTACACAAGGTCAACAGTTCAACATCACATTGGGTGAGAGCAGTCTATATACCAGAAACACCTGAATTCCACTAGTGTCATGTCATGATTCAGGATTTTAAATTCTGGAAATTGTTGATGTTTTTTGAATTCAGGTATCCATTCTTCTTGGCTATGTGTGTATTTGGCTTCATCTCAGCATCCCATTCTCCACATCCCTCTACTAAATGCCATTCTACTACTAAGAGGCGTGAGCTTACTCTTCAAGAATAACTGTTTCAGCTGCTATTCCATTGCACATCAGAAGCCATCGGCCCATTGCCTGTTAAGCTGCCTTTGAAGAAAAGGGCACTGTACCTTTTCTGGATTGTGAAGGCCACTACAGGGATGGTGCCATATTATCCTGTCCTCAGAAGATGCCTTTTGATAAAGTCATAACCACACTTGATTTGGCAAAATCAGTACTCCTTTGTTTCGTGTCCTGTCTGTCCTGTTTGTCAGCAATTGATTCGGGGATACTTTGTCGTTCAGTGGCTAACTTTTGCCACAATGAAAGTTATCCTTAATTGTAGTTTTTTTCAATGCCCATATTTTCTCTGAAGTAGATTGGTATTGCCAGGAGCCTACATGTCTCATAGTCATACCAAAAAAGAAAAATTTTCTAAGTTATTAAAATATTTTAAATGCCATATTCTTTAGATCTCTGAAGTATTTGAAGATGACCTGTCTATCTAAAATATATCTGCTCAATCTTGAAAACATACCAAATTTGACTACAAGTTCTATTATAATGTCTAACTACTAACTTTCATGTCTTTATATCCTAATAGTTGATAATAACATTCAAGGATCAGAAAATTGTATTACATTGTTAAATGAACGTTATAAATACAGTAAAAAATATACAAATATGTATATTTTTAATATTAGACTTTTATAAGTTGAATTTTATTTATTTAATTTCTTGTGTTCAATAACTATATGTTTGACATTTGACATTTATCACATGAGAATTTTGTCTTTTATGATTTCTTGTGTTCAATATGTATATTTTTGATATTACACCTTTATCAGATGAGAATTTTTGCTTTATTTACTTATGTTTAATATGTATAATTTTAGTATTAAACATTTATTAGATTAGAATTCTTTTCTTTAGTTTTTTGTGCTCAATAATAATATTGTTGATATTAGACCTTTATCAGATGAGAATTTTTGTTTTATTTATCTAATTTCTTATGTTCAATGTGTATATTTTTGATATTTGACCTCTACAAGATAAGAATTTTTGTTTTATTGAACTTCTTGTGTTCAATATGTTTATTTTGGATATTAGAATTTTCTCAGTAAAAAATTTTTGTTTTATTTATTTTCTCGTGTAATATAAATACATTTGTAATATTTGACCTTTACCAGATGAGAATTTTCATTTTATTTATCTGATTTTTGATGTTCAGTATGTTTTTTTTGTTATTAGACTGTTAATATTTGAGAATTTTTGTTTCATTTTCTTGTCATCAATGTATATATTTTGGATATTAGAACTTTACCTACAGAGATTTTTTTAATTTAATTTTTATGTTTGATAAGTATATTTTTGATATTTGACTTTATTCACATGAGAATTTTTTCCTGTTTATGATTTCCTGTGTTCAATATGTACATTTTGGATATTAGACCTTTTTCAGATGAGAATTTTTGTTTTGTTCATCTGAATTTTTGTGTTCAATGTATATTTTTATATTTGACCTATATCAGATGAGAATTTTTATTTAATTTCTGTGTTCAACAAGAATATTTTAGTTATTAGACATTTATCAGATGAGAATTTTTGTTTTATTGGAATTTTTGTGTTTAATATGTATATTTTGGATAATAGATTTTATTAGATAAAAATTTCTATTTTATTTAATCTCCTATGTTCAATATATGTTATAGTTATTAGACTTTTATCAGAGGAGAATTTTTTTCATTTACCTAATTATGTTCTATACGTATATATATTTTTATTTTATAATTTATTTTAATTTTGCATATCAGCCATGGATTTCCCTGTCCTCCCCTTCCCTCCCCCACCTTCCCTCCAGCCCATCCCCCATTCCCATCTCCTCAAGGGCAAAGCCTCCCCTGAGGACTAAGATCAACCTGGTAGACTCAATCCAGGCAGGTCTAGTCCCCTCCTCCCAGCCCAAGCCAAGCGACCCTGCATAGGCCCCAGGTTTCAAACAGCCAACTCATGCAATGAGCACAGGACCCGGTCCCACTGCCTGGATGCCTCCCAAACAGATCAAGCCAATCAACTATCTCACCCATTCAGAGGGCCTGATCCAGTTGGGGACCACTCAGCCATTGGTTCATAGTTCATGTGTTTCCGTTAGTTTGGCTATTCATCCCTGTGCTTTTTTCAATTTTGGTCTCAATAATTCTTGCTCATACAATCCCTCCTCTTTCTCGCCAATTGGACTCCTGGAGCTCCACCTGCGGCCTGGCTGTAGATCTTTACATCCACTTCCCTCAGTCATTGGATGAGATTTCTAGCACAACAGTTAGGGTGTTTGGCCATTCTATACCAGAGTAGGTCAGTTCAGGCTTTCTCTTGACCATTGCCAGTAATCTATTGTGGAGGTATCTTTGTGGATTTCTGGGGACCTCTCTAGTATTTTGCTTCTTCCTATTCTCATGTGGTCTTCATTTATCTGGGTCCTTTATTCCTTGTTCTCCCTCTCTGTTCTTGATCCAGCTGGGATCTCCTGCTCCCCTAAGCTCTCTTTCCTTCAACCCTTGCCTTCAATAACCCCACTCATGTCCAGGTTGTTCATATAGATCTCATCCATTTCTCTGTCATTGGGCAATCTCTGTGTCTTTCTTAGGGTCCTGTTTTCTAGGTAGCCTCCCTGGAGTTGGGAGTAGCAGTCTAGTCTTCCTTTGTTTTACATCTAGTATCCTCCTATGGGTGAGTACATACCATGTTTGTGTTTCTGAGTCTGGGTTACTTCACTCAGGATGATTTTCTCTAGATCCATCCATTTGCCTGCAAACCTCACGACGTCATTGTTTTCTTCTGCTGAGTAGTACTCCATTGTGTATATATACCACATTTTATTTATCCATTCTTCTGTTGAAGGGTATCTAGGTTGTTTCCAGGTTCTGGCTATTACAAACAATGCTGATATGAACATAGCTGAGCAAGTGCCCTTGTGGTATGATTGAGCATTCCTTGGCTTTCTGTGGAAACAAAAGCAGAACCTCTTTTCCAAAGTAACATATCCTTATATCCAAATTTTGAAGTCAAGGTACCTTTAAAATTTACATTTTGGAATAACTGAACAGCTTTTACAATTAAATGCTTTTCTTCAGTTACAAATATCAGACAACATAATCTAGATTCTCTGTGTGATAGCCATCTTTACGTGGCTTATTACCTTTATTGTTTCTTTAAAGACTTTACTTTAAAAACTATTTGTTTATATAACTGTATATATTCCTTTTTATCTCTTTTTGAAGCCTACGGCACTGTGGCTGTTGGCTCTGCCCACTTTAGCTTCCCAACATGGCGGTTCTGCCAGCTCTGGGAGCCATCAAGTCTCAGAAATAGTGGGTCTACGCATTTATCAAAGCAGTGTGAAGCCCTGAAAGCTCTCTCTCTCTCTTTTTTTTAAATACTAGTAAAGACTAAATCTACCACACAGCGTAATGTGCCGCTGGCACACGTCTCATTCCCGCCATACTGCAGGTCAAGTGCACATGCCAGGAACCTGCCAGTAGCTCAAACCCATGTTTTGCAGCTTCTCGCTGCCCATATGAGACATGAAGCAGGAACCTGGTTTTGGCTCTGTTTAGAATTGGTTATTAAATATTGTTAGGTTTAAGGTGGAAACTCCAGCTGTTGGGCACCATTTGTAGCTGGAGAATTTTTCTCCATCTCCCACCACCAAGTCCCGCCAGTCCCGGAGCCCACTTATAAAATAAACACACAGACTCTTACATTATTTAAACTGCTTGGCCATTAGCTCATTCTTATCGTTGTCTAGCTCTCACTCTTATATTCAGCCCATTTCTATTAATCTTTGTTTTGCCACGTGGCTCGTGGCTTACCGGTACTTTACATCTTCCTTGTCTTGGCAGTGGCTCCAGCTGGTCTCTCTTTTCTTCCTCCTTCCTCCATTCTCCTCTCTCCTTGTCCCACCTATACTTCCTGCCTGGTCACTGGCCAATCAGTGCTTTATTTATATAGAGCGATATCCACAGCATAAAGGAAATATAACAAACTGATAGTAATTATTTTATAACTTGAGATAATTCTGACTTTTAAGTGTCTTACATTCCAATTAGAAGAAATAGCCTGACAGAATAGTCTATATAAGTGAAAGAGAGATGTTTTTGGAGGTTATTGCTCTTTTGATGGTCCTCCATCCAGCTCCTAAGTTAATCATACATCTAGGCTTATTCTTACTTATGAGTACTCAGCCATTAGTTTGGCTTAATTTCCAGCCAGCTTTTCTTAAATTAACCCTTTTATCTTTTGCCTTTGGCTTTTCTTGTTCTCTAAATTCTGTAATTCTTACTCTTACTCTGTGGCTTGCTGTGTAGCTGGGTGGCTGGCTCCTGGAGCCCTCCTCCTCCTCCTCCTCCTCTGACTCCTTGATTTTAGAGCTTTCTACCCAGTTTTCTCCTATATATACTCTGAGCCTGCAAGTCCCACCTATCCTTTCTCCTTTCTTGCTATTGGCCAGTTCTTTATTAAATCATCAGTTGTTTTACACAGGCACAGTAACATAGCTTCACAGAGTTAAACAAATTCAACATGAACAAAAGCAGTACACCTTAAAATAATATTCTATTACATAGAGTTACTTGGTACCTACAACAAATGAACTTTAGTGCCAAAGTAATAGGCAGAAAATCACATGTGGAAACAAACAGGTATAACCATACTGATAGTCCACAATTTACCCTTTAAAGTTAAATTAGTGAATGAGAAAATGAAGGTCACTACATATTGATAAAGTGAGAAATTCAACAAGAGTCCATAAACACATGTTCTTGTGACATTGATGTTCCCAATTTTATAAAGCACTCACTACAAAATACGAGATAACAGATAGAATTCATCATTATTTGGGGTGATTTTAATACATGATTATATCAGTTATCAAAACAAAAGGAAAGCAATGAACAACTGATATACAAATAAATGGACTGATTTAACATTTACAGAACTTTCCATGGAACAGTAGCAGAATTCATTTTTATCAGCAGCCTGAGCAGTTACTTTTCAAGATGGTTTTATGCAAAGCAAATCTTCTCAAAAACAAGGTAATTGAAATAATTTTTATTTTTATAAGATCACAGTATAAAAAGTACAAAAAAGAACAAAAATGAACTATAGGAAAAATATAAACACATGGAGGCTAGAAAATAAAACACTGAACAATCAGTGAGATGCTAAAGAAATTGGGAGTGGATTCCAAAGTTCTTAGACACAAATGGTGGTAGGAATAGAGCATAACATTCTTAAAATGTATGAAAATAACAGAACATTGGAATCTACAAAAAATAAAGTGTTGCAAGAGGGAAGTCAAAATCTATTTGATATAAAGGTATACATTTAAAAATTAGGGACTAGTAGATGGTTCAGCAAGTAAAGGTACATGCCAACAAGTCTGAATTCAAATCCTGAAAAACATGGTAGAATAAAGGCATTGAACACTAGTAAATTATTCCCATCCACCATTTACGTGTGAGTTATAGTGTGTGCACAACTGAGTGAATGCTATGTGTGTGAGTTCATTCACAAATAACTATGTGTTGAAAACGTAAAAATGAAATATCATTAGTCACAAAGAAACAACAAGGATCAGAACTCAAGTTAATGAGTTTTGAATCTCAACCCATACAGCACAAGAGAATACTCAGCCTATACTAATAAAATCAAACCTGACAAATCATACAAAAGAACCAGTAAAACACTCAGTTCTATAAAAGGATCGCTGTATATAACACACTCCTCTAATAAGAATGACACCACTTCAAGTTAAAAGACCACACAAATGGAAGGATGAATGGAACCCCACAATTAGCTGGGTCAGGGCCCAGAAGCTTCAGAAACAAAAATCACTGATGCTGGGTCAGGGGGCAGAGCTCAAGACCTCTCAGCATGGCAGAGCTACATACTGACATGGAGAGTAAAACAGTCCCTTAGCTATGATATGGGCATCACGTTCAAAAGTGACAGTACATTCAGTCTTCCCTAGTGTTATTGACACCATGGTTACAACATTTTGGAGAGTATCAGATAGGGAATTTGGTCAACAACGATGGGAGAGGACCAAAGAAAAGAGAACAGAACATACAGTAAACACTGCTGTCTAACTCCCACTGAGGTCTCTATAAGTGTGAACCAACAGCTTGTCAAAGTGAAGAGACCACCTTGGCATGCAGAGAATGGGAGGAAGAAGGCCACATGCCACCCATCAAGGTGACAAAGAGAGTGACTCACTTGACCTTTGCAGGGGGCTCTCCTACTTGCAAGCTGCTATCCCCACTGTGATCATATATAAACCCTGGAAAGCAAATGTGCAAAAAGCAAATGGTGCTGGACTTTGAACTTACTCCCTCAAGGCTGTTCATAGCACCTCTCTCCTCATAATGACATGAAGGTGTGTGATGTGTGACTGATCCATTTCCATCATTGGATTTCAGCTTCAGGCAGAGAAGCAGGGATTGATTGTCAAATGATTCTCACAAAAGACTCACTTCCCAGAAATAATGGTGCATGGACAAAAAATAAACAATTGACTGTCATGAAAGTGGTGATGGAGTTGAATGTGGGTGGAGAGGTATGTGTGTATGAGTAAACTAATGAATTAAACATAAGTAGGTTGAAGGTTAAACTGGCTAATATTACAAAAGGAAATGGTGCTGGAGTTAACCTTGACCCAGCTGCTTGTTCTTTTCTGCTCTTTCTGTGTTGGGGGGGTGTTCTCTGACATTTTCCTCTTGGCCAAAAGTAGAGAAAAAGGAATTCCAGAAAGAATCATACTATTTCTGAAAACTTCAACAACAAAAGAAATCCAAGAACCTGTAGTAAGAAAACAGATTCCTCATCTGCCTTTCTCTGACCATGTAAATGGGGAAACATCAGCAAGTAAAGGACAAATCCCCTCTGAGTGAGGGTAGGAGACACTAGTGGTGTAGCAGTCCTATGGCAATAGACCCCTGCACAAAACCATACATGATATCCATCTCGTGTTGCAAATTGGACTTCTAAGCATCATGACTCATTTGGTGATGGAATTACTCTTTCAAAGGGGAGGCATCTCAGATACTCTTCATAACAGATATTTACATTATGATTGATAACAGTTGTGATTACAGTTATGACATAGCAAGAAAAATAATTTTATAGTGAAATGTCAAAACATGAGGAATTATACTTCAATGTTCACATGATTAGGAAGGTTAAAAATAGTAGTTCTGGAGGCTATTAAATATGACATTATGGGGTTGTGAGTAGCTAACAGTCTCTTTCACTATTGGCAATGCTGAGAATGAGAAGCATAAGACAAAGCACTACTTGCTAAGGAAGCTTGCTAAGAGGCAGAAAGGCTGGAGCCAGAGCTTCAGACTCTGCAGTACAGCAACAAGGAAAGCCAGAGATGGCCATTGCACAATGTTGTGGTCCCCTGAAATGCAGGTACTTAATATTGGAAGACTGACTCCTCGGAAAGACCATTTAATTTCTCTGAGGACTTGGTGTTCTCATTCTTTAAACTCTGCATGTGTGACATGACCTGCTCATGCCCCATCTTGACCTTTTCATAGAAAGTGTTTGGCAAGTAGTAGGTCCTGGACCTAGAGGTAATGAACTCCATGAACATAGGCCTCAAGTATCACAGGAATTCAGGGTGTGTTCTAGACTACTGGATGTCATGGGCTGCCACATCCTGTCTCCTAAGTAATGGGAACTTCTGGTATTTATTAAACTTGCTGTTGTATGGACAAGGGGCTGGCTAAAGAAATCCACCCTGAACCTGGAGCCCAGAACTTGGGAAGAAATACACAGATCAGGGCAGAAGGAAATACAGTTTGGCTCATTCAGATCAGAGCCATCTCTGCCCCTGGCCAACTGCCTTGTGAAATCAACCAATCACAGAGCAGAACAGTAGAACCTTGGGCCCCAAGTCAACCCGAGGTTGACTCCACCTCCAAAACATCCAGTGTAAACCTCCCTGTCTTGTCAGTATTTAAAAAAAGGCTGTTCTGTCCACCCTGGTAGAGGCAGCTACTCTCCTGGACTCCTCCTTCCCAAATAAATCTCTTTCTCAAAAGAATTTTGGGTGTGATGATCTTCATTCACTGGCATATAGAAGATCCTTGTTGAGATGTCCCCCAGTGGACAGAGCAAGAGGGGACTGAAAGAGCAGAGCAAGGAGGAGCTGAACAGAAGAACTTTGCTTAGTCATCCCTCAGTGGACAGAGCCATAAAGAGCTAAAAAGTAACACTTTTCTCCAGAGCCAGAGCACATTGCTACATTTCTGGAGGGTTTTTTCCCTTTTTGCTAAGTGAAGCAAAAGAAAGCCACAGCATAGGCAAGAGAAGCAGAGCTCAGCAAGGAAGCCCCCTTAAGAGGGGACTGAGCAAAGCTCAGCTGTCGCAGCTCTCCAGGAGAAGAGCAGGATTGTTGTATCTTGCAGGGAGATCATCCTCCATTAGTTCCAGGTGTGAATTTCCAAATGAAAGACCCCCAGCCTCCCTGCCTAACATAGCTTAGCTCGGCTGTTTTGAATAAAGCCTGAGAGGTACTGAGGAGTCCAGTTAACGGACATGGGATAAACAGAACATTTGTGCTTAGCCATCTGGCCCCAGAGCGAGGAACTAAAAGGTCAGAAAAAGGTCAGAAAAACACCCTGTACCCTAGACAAAAGCTAGGCGTGGGCGAGCTCGGGGAGAAACCACGAGCTGACCTGGGTTTGAACCTGGCCTCACTGACCTGGGTTTGAACCTGGCCTCATTTGAATCATCCAATCAGAACTAGCCTCATTTGCATCATCCAATCAAAACCCTGTAGCCAGGCTCCTTGCTTCTGTACCCGTGCCCGACCCTATAAAAACCCTCTGCTCCAGCCCGTGGGCGTGCCAGTCCCTTGAGCTTCTTGAGAGACTGTGTCGCCCCGGGTACCCATGTTCCGGAATAAAGCCTCTTGCTGTTTGCATCTGATTCGTGGTTTCGGTGTGTTCCTTGGGTGAGGGTCTCTCCTGAGGGAAGACTGCCTTCTGGGGGTCTTTCACAAAGAAGTCAGAAAATTGCCCCTTCCAGGGTCGGGCTGCTTCTTTGCAGTTCCAGCTTTCAGAGCTGTGCACAACAGCTCCAGGTCTCTGAGATGTCTTCAGGGAATAGCTGTTGTGAGCAGCTTGAGGTGTCCAGGATACCTCACCCTTCAGGGCTAAACTGTCTCCTAGCAATTTCAGCCATCAGAGCTGTCCTAAGCACATCAAGGTGTTGCCTGACTCCCTAGGTAGTCAGGACACCTTTCCCCAGAGTTGTTGCAAAAAATTTACTTATATTGTTGGTACCAAAACCCAGGACCAAACCCACAGAGTTGCAAACAATTTACTTACACCTATTCTGACCCTATGTCAGTAGAGGCAGGCTGTTTAGATGATGGGAGGTGGAGGTGCATGAGCTCTCTCAGGAGGCTTGCCGAAATAGAAGTCTAAGAATTTCCCTGGTGTCTACACAGGTTTGTACCCTCAGGAGTCTGTAAAGATGTTTCTCCTGTCTTCAAAAACAAATTCTCTATGATGGGACCTGTCACAATGGAGACCAAAATAACATCGTGAACAGTTTTGAGGATGGGACACAACGTCATGACAGATTTATAAACACCTCCAAGGAAATATCTATGTGTCACTAAAGTAAGTACACTGGCAGAACTATAATACTCAAAGTGGTACTCCCAATTTTCACCAAGGTATCACCTGGGAACTGTGAGATAGGGAACTACACATGCCCAACCACAGATCCCTGACTGCAGGCACCAGAGGGAGATACATGCACAAACACATAGAAAAATACACAACATAAACACATGTATGTGAGAGACAGAGAGACAGAGAAAGAGATACTTAGACAGAGAAAGAGAGACTGAGTGATAGAGGGAGAACTCTATCAATTGGATGCTGAACAAATGCATGCAGGTATGTCCTCTCAAAGGGTAACAAAGGAGCATGGATCAGTCTGAGTCCCTGTATGGACACATTTAGATGTGTGACCAGGCCTCTCCAACTGCTGCTTGGAGAATCAAACGTACAAGGCCTTTTAAAGTAAGTAACCAAAAAATTAACTCAAACTCACAGCAACTAACATCTCACACTAGCCAGCACTTGATAGAATCTCTTCAAAGTCATGCTGGGAACTCTAATACTACTGCCTCAGTCCATGAGTACTATGACTTATGCCACAGGCTCTGTTTTTGTTTCTTTTTAGAGGAAGCAGAATAGTCTTTGCCCTCATATCATTTCTGTCCACATTTGAGTTTCTGCCTTTGGGAGGAGTTCAGAGACATGATTTTGGCATACCCTGAAGGCATACCCTGAAGATGCAGCCTACCAGAAACACAGACCTTATATAAAATGAAGTAATGATGACAGAGTGGACCTGAGATTGAAACCACAGGGTTTGAAAGAATGAATACCTATTCTTCATGCTCTCTTCTGTGATAACGATCAGGCGATCTCACTGTTACTTTCTTTCAATGGTCAGCAGCTGGGAAGTAACTAAAGTTAGCCACTGCAGTTGAAGTACAGTGATGTCCTGCCTTGAAATGTGCTCATCTCATTAATCCCTCCCACTTTAATGTCGGTCTCATGTTCACACATCAATGCCTATCTACCAAAAGGAATGAAAAGCCAACAGTTTCCAGCATAAAGCATTGGCCTTACCAGTTCCCGACTTCTGAGCCAGAACAATTAATATCCTGGAATCCTTGAATTTTAAGAGGAATGACAAGCAGGGAAGTTCTGTTGGTTCCCAGAGACTCCAGCTTACTGTTCCCCATTACTGGAAGATTCAGCACAAGCCCACTTCCTCCAGGAAGATTCCCTTTTCTTGCACAGAACTCATTACATGATTCTCTTGACC
Organism: Peromyscus eremicus; assembly: GCF_949786415.1. Taxonomy (NCBI): domain Eukaryota; kingdom Metazoa; phylum Chordata; class Mammalia; order Rodentia; family Cricetidae; genus Peromyscus; species Peromyscus eremicus. The sequence continues at coordinate 245,936 of NW_026734359.1, forward strand.
ATTTCTTTCTTGACGTCTTACATTGAGGCTGAAGGTCAGCTTTCTTCTGTCACACTCTGGTTTCTCTACCCTCTCCATTCTCTTTCTGAATTAGACTCTAGTATGCCATCATGTTCATCAGAAAATGGTGAAGGCACTGAATAAACTTCCCAAGGACAGTGGGTGTTGCCACAACATAGTGACATCACAGAGGATGCCAGGGCTCTCCAGGATACATTAGAATGTCTAGGGAAGAGCTGCAGATGTCATGGGAACTGAGATTGCTAAGAGCTTTCCTTACACTAGATGTCAAGTTTTCCTTTGTAGGAGCCTCTCCTGGGATACAAGAGAAGCCCTTCAGCATCCTTTTCATCCCAAGCCAGAGATCTCTCCCTGATTGATTGAACATCCTTCAGTTCTTTCCCTGTGTAGAACTGAATCTTTATCTCCTACTGAAATTTTATGTACACAAGGTAATAATATCATAGAAATTTATATATGCTAAAGTTCATCATAAGTACCTGCAACTGAGGTGACTGGCCACACTAGTGGAAACCCATGAACTGTGGACTGGTGGCTGTGGAGCCCCCATGAGACTGGACTATGTCCTCTGGATACAGAAGATGGCTGTTTGGCTCGAACTGTTTGGGAGGCACCCAGACAGGGGTTAGGGATCTATCCGTGGTCAATGGGCAGGCTTCTGGAACCCAGTGCCTGTGGTGTGACACCTTGAACAGCCTTGGTTTAGTGTGATATGGTCATGGAGCCCAGTGAAACTAAAATCTGTGTCATCAGCATGTGTGTAGTGGGTGTTGTACTCTCTGTTCAGTTGCTCAAAATGGTCTGCTATTACTGGGTATTAAAGATGGCCAGATAGCTGGAGTCTTCCACACAGAACATGAGTTTCCCTTAGAGCAAAGTATATTCAGGAAAATCCTTTGCAAGCCCCTTCATAGTTAGCAACGTCGACACTTGAGTTCCACTGGACACTCTAAATCAATGGTTATTTTTTTTTCCAATTTTCTGACCCTTTAAATCTTTAAATAGCATGAACAGTAGTTCCTCGTGTTGTGGTGAACCCTAAACATAACTGTTTCATTGTTTCTTAACTTTAATTTTGCTACTTTTTTTTTAAAGTTTTATTTATTTATTATATACACAGTATTCTGTATGCACACATCCCTGCAGGCCAGAAGAGGGCACCGGATATCATTACAGATGGTTGTGAGCCACTATGTGGTTGCTGGGAATTGAACTCAGGATCTTTTGAAGAGCAAGTAGTGCTTTTAACCTCTGAGCCATCTCTCCAGTCCTAATTTTGCTACTGTTATGAATTGTAATTCAAATATTTGATGTGCAGTATATCTGATATACCACAGCTCTGAATGCAGGCAGAAATCTCCTCAAATTCTGGCAGTGATGGTGGGACAGTGTGATTCTTAGTTTTGATTATCAGACTGAATCAAACTAGTCACCTGGAAAGAGGGAACTCAATGAGGAATTATATAGATCAGATTTTTCTTTGAACTTGTCTCTGTGGGATTTTATTAATTGTTAATTGAGATAAGACTCCCTAAAATGGGCAGAATCATTTCATTGTCTCCAACCTATACTGTGTACATATGAAGAAGCTAGAGCATAAGCATAAGCAAACAGGTAGCATGAGTACATTTGTTTATCTCTGCTCTTGGCTGTGGATGTGACATGATTAGCTGAGTTCCTATCCTGATTTTCCAAAAATGGAACTATTACCTGGAATTGTGGGCTATGATCAATTTTTCCCATTATAAGGTGCTGTGCCTGATAATTCAGTGCAATAAAGATATTAAGAAAGGACTATATGACAGAGGGGTTTTCACAAGTCAGTGAGATGTGTGTTTCATGAAATGCTCAACAGCACCTTATCTGTCTCAGAAGAAGAGATCCTACTTTCTCCTGAACCCAACCTGTGTTTCCCTGTCACAGTTTTACAAAGACTCAGAGACACCCAAAGACTCACAAACCACTTCACCCTGTCAATAAGTGTTCCCTGAAATTGTCTTGCCATAACAAGTACCATGCTAAATTCTTCTAACGTGTTATATACAAGCTTCACTTCAATGAATGTATTTTTCTTTGAATTTCCTGACCATTGGAATTTTCAGATATGAGGACCTGGATCTGAATTCACTGCCTTGACAATGAATTTCAATCTTATGCTATGTCCTTCCTTGAAGGTCAGAAGAGGCTCCTTAAATCTGAGACAATGTAGCACCATAAATTCCAGGTATGCGGGGGTATAAGTAATGATTGGCAATGTGTCCACTAGTTACCTTATGTTGGAGATTAACTCCAGGGCTGATGTACATAGATCCCTGTGAAAACTTGTCGGTATCACGCTAACTTCTGTGCCTCTTCAACAAGGTTTCTGTAAACGGATCTTTGACAAATTTCCTCCTTTGAAAGTAAATAGACCTTATCAGATGTGAAAAGTCACTTTGATTTTTGTCCTTCTCCTCCTAGGACATGAAACAGGCCCTTTTGAGCTACATGAAAGGTTATCCAAGGAGAATAAGATCTGAAATATTCACAGATACAGGTTTAGAATGCAGGTCTGAGGAACAGAGTGCAAAACAAGGGCAGGACAGCAGGAACACCCAGGAAATTCTTGGTTATGTCTTTGGCAGTTTAGCCTCTCTGCATGCCAGTTTCTTCTACCTAGAGAAAGATGGGTTGGGATACACCATGGAGATGGGGGCTGTCACAAGGCATGACTTACAAAATCACTTCCTTCATAAGTGGGACTTTTTTTTTCATGTTTCTTTTTGTGTGTGGGGTTACATGCTAGCATTTATATGTGTAGCTAGAGTTTTCCTGCCTGGCCCACAGTCAGGACAAATCTTTGTCACCCGCCAGTCCCACAGCCACTCAGACCCAACCAAGTAAACACAGAGACTTATATTGGTTACAAACTGTATGGACGTGGCAGGCTTCTTGCTAACTGTTCTTACAGCTTAAATTAATCCATTTCTATAAATCTATACCTTGCCACATGGCTCATGGCTTACGGGGATCTTCACATGTGGCTTGTCATGGTGGCGGCTGGCAGTGTCTCTCTCTCTCACCCTTCCACTTCCCAGAATTCTTCTCCTTGTCCTGCATATATTTCCTGCCTAGCCAATGGCCAATCAGTGATTTATTTACTGACCAATCAGCAACACACTTGACATACAGACCATCCCACAGCATATATGAGCTAAGTTGCATATCTATTTCTGGAGAACATCTCTTTCTGGGTACAAAAGAATCAGATATTAAACTTAAAAAATGCTGAAAATTATGCTTTAGAGCAGAGAATCACTTCACTTGGTTGAAAAAAATTAACAATTCTCTTCATGACCATTATCAAATATTGTGCGTGGCTCCTGTCCTTTACCATTTGGAAAGAGTCACCAGCTAGCTATTCTTTATTAATTAGCCACTTTCAGATGCTAAAAGTAAAGAAGATGGAGAGGGAAGGTAGAAATCAACATGTTTGATCCTAAATATAGAGTGATGTTTGCCTGTTGTAATCTCAGAATTCTAATCCTTATCTGGCTAATCTAACAACAAATAAGTGCCACCTGTGCCCATTGTTGTATTCTTTTTTTTTTGGGTTTTTTTTTTTTTTTTTTTTTTGGTTTTTTGAGACAGGGTTTCTCTGTGTAGCTTTGCGCCTGTCCTGGAACTCACTTGGTAGCCCAGGCTGGCTCAAACTCACAGAGATCTGCCTGGCTCTACCTCCTGAGTGCTGGGATTAAAGGCGTGTGACACCACCGCCCGGCTCCATTGTTGTATTTTAATAAAAGCACATAAACGATTTTGGTGACTTACTATAACTCATGTAGTATGTATTGAGTCCAGCTATTAATAATTTCTTCTCTGTCTTGCTATTCTTATTTGGAACATTTGTTTGTTTGAGTGGAAGTGAACCGCCCCAATTTAAATTGGAGAAAAATTTTTAAATAAACTACTGTAACAGAATATGTTTGGGAGTTGTAAAAGTTTTTCCACTAAAAAAAATCAGAATTTAAGAGGATCCTGTTACATGCTGGGGGCAGACATCAGAGTCAGCAAAGATTGCAAAAACAGATTTTATTTCTTTTAGCACTTTGATGGAAGAAGCACTTTATTTTCTTTAATTTTATAATTAATTTAATTTTTCGTATCAGCCATGTATTCCCCTGTCCTCCCTTCTATGGGTCCCCCCCCCTCGCTCTCCCCCAATCCACCCCCCATTCCCATCTGCTCCAGTGCAAGGACTCCCCTGGGGATTCAGCTCAGCCTGGTAGATTCAGTGGAGGCAGGTCCAGTCCCCTCCTTTCTTCACCCAGGCTGAGCAAAGCTCTGGGCTCCAAAAATTTAGCTCATGCACTAAGGACATGTTCTGGTCCCACTGCCAGGGGGCCTCCTAAATAGTTCAAGCTAATCAACTGTCTCACTTATCCAGAGGACCTAATCCAGTTGGGGGCTCCTCAGCTATTGGTTCATAGCTCATGTGTTTCCACTAGTTTGGCTATTTGTCCCTGTGCTTTTTCCAATGATGGTCTCAATATCTCTTGCTCATACAATCCCTCTTCTCTCTCGCTGATTGGGATCCTGGAGCTCCACCTGGGGCCTGGCCGTGGATCTCTGCATCTGCTTCCATCAGTCATTGGAGGAGAGTTCTAGCACGACAGTTAGAGTGTTTAGCCATCTGATCACCAGAGAAGGTCAGTTCGGGCTTTCTCTTGACCATTGCCAATAGTCTATTGTGGAGGTTTCCTTGTTGATTTCTGGGCACTTCTCTAGCACTTTTCTTCTTCCTATTCCCATGGGGTCTTCATTTATCTTGGTCTCTTTTTCCTTGTTCTCCCTCTCTGTTCCTGATCCATCTGGGACCTCCTGCTCCCCTAAGCTTTCTTTCTCCCGACACTTGCCGTTCATTAACTCCCCTCATGTTCCGTTTGCTCATGTAGACCTCATTCATTTCTCTGTTGTTGGGTGATCCTTGTGTCTTTCTTAGGCTCCTGTTTTCTAGGTAGTCTCCCTGGAGTTGTGAATAGCACTCTAGTCATCCTTCGTTTTACATCTATTATCCTTCTATGAGTGAATACATACCAAGTTTGTCTTTCTGAGTATGGGTTACCTCACTCAGGGTGATTTTTTTCTAAATCCATCCATTTGCCTGCAAACCTCATGATGTCATTGTTTTACTCTGTTGAGTAGTACTCCATTGTGTATATGTACCACATTTTATTTATTCGTTCTTCAGTTGAAGGGCATCTAGGTTGTTTCCAGGTTCTGGCTATTACAAATAATAATGCTATGAACATAGCTGAGCATGTGCCCTTGTGGTATGATTGAGCATTCCTTGGGTATATGGCCAAGAGTGATATAGCTGTGTTTGGGGGAGATTGATTCCCAATTTTCTAAGAAATCGCCATATTCATTTCCAAAGTGGAAAAGTACAAGCTTGCATTTCCACCAACAATGTAGGAGTGTTTCCCTTGCTCCACATCCTCTCCAGTGTTTTTGATCTTAGCCATTCTGATGAGTGTAAGGTGGTATCTCACAGTCCTTTTGATTTGCATTTCCCTGCTGATTAGGGAGGTTGAGCAATTCCTTAAATGTCTTTTAGCCATTTGAGCTTCCTCTGTTGAGAATTCTCTGTTTAGCTCTATAGCTCATTTCTTAATTGGACTGTTGGATATTTTGATGTCTAATTTCTTGAGTTCTTTATATATTCTGGATATCAGTCCTCTGTCAGATGTGGGGTTGGTGAAGATCTTTTCCCATTCTGTAGGCTGTCACTTTGTCTTGTTGACTGTGTCCTTTTCTCTACAAAAGCTTCTCTGGTATAAGAGGTCCCATTGATTGATTGTTTCTCTCAATGACTGTGATACTGGTGTTATATTTAGGAAGTGATCTCCTATGCAAATGCGTTCAAGACTACTTCCTACTTTCTCTTCTATCAGGATCAGAGTAACTGGATTTATGTTGAGTTACAAATTAATGTATATATAAATTTTGATATAAAATTCACACTTTAAGGAAAGTTTAAAGAATCAAAATATCATCAAAGTATTATGAGAACAGTGGCAATAGAATCGTCCTTTAATTTTGGCTTTCTTCTGCCCCATATCAGTTGATTCTTCTGACATGATACAGAGATTAAGCATTTTCTTTTTAACAACATCCTTGGCTTTAAAGAAGGAGAGAGTCATTATCCAACTCCAAAGCCAGCTTTAATTTTTAATTGGTCTGGGACTACATAAACACCGTTTGTGATAAGTGTTTGTAGAGAAGAGCAAAAACAAACAATTAGGAAGACTTATGAATTTTATGTGTGATGTAATACCAACAGGCCAAGTTACTTTAAATTGGATGGTCATGCTGGTTGAGGAACTATTACCTCTTCTAATTAAGAGGTCTGTCTTGTTCAAATCAAACTTTTATCAATTTTTTTTTTCTAGAGCTGATGATCAAACCCAGGGCCTTGTGCATGCTAGGCAAGCACTCTACCACTGAGTTAAATCCCCAAGCCCATAGTTTTGGTTTTTTTTTTTTTTGGTTTTTTTTTCGAGACAGGGTTTCTCTGTTTAGCTTTGTGCCTTTCCTGGATCTTGCTCTGTAGACCTGGCTGGCCTTGAACTCACAAAGATCTGCCTGGCTCTGCCTCCCGAGTGCTGGGATTAAAGGCATGCACCGCCACCACCACCGCCCGGCCCTTTATCAATTTCGAATGTATTTATAGCTTACCTTCTCTGATAGAAACAAAAGCAAAACCTCATCCCCAATGTAACACATATCCTGGTTTCCATTCTGAGGTCAGCACATCCTTAAAATATACAGGCTGATTTAACTCTGTAGTTTTATTTCTATTATCCAAAGTCTCTCCGCAGCTATTGTTCCTTTCTCATTAGCATTGAGAAAATACAAAGTTAATAAAGCATTATGTGGCTGGGAGGTGGTGGTGCACACCTTTAATCCCAGCACTGGGGAGGCAGAGGCAGGTGGATATTTGTGAGTTCAAGGACAGCCTGGTCTACAGAGCGAGATCCAGGAAAAGGCGCAAAGCTACACAGATAAACCCTGTCTCAAAAAATCAAAATAAATAAATAAATAAATAAATAAATAAATAAATAAACAAATAAATAAATAAAGCATTATGTAACCTATTTCTAGGGAATTTTGTTTCTCCTTTTTGTTTATTTAGCATACCCTTTAGAGTTCAATTTGATGTTTCTATGACTGTTTCTCCTGTAGCATTGTGTGGTATTCCTGTAATATGTTTTATATTGTAATAAGCAAAAAACTGTTTCATTTTAACAGAGACATAGGCTAGATATTGTTAGGTTTAACATATATAGGTATACCCATGATGGCCATAACTTCTAGCAATTTCTGGATTACAGAATCAACCTTTTTGAAACTCAGAGCAGTTGCTCATGGAAATCTTGAGTAGGTATCAATGGAGGGATGTACATGTTTCAATTTTCCAAATTCTACAAAATGAAATGCATCCATCTGCCAGAATTAATTCCTCTGAGTGCCCTTTGGGTTACATCCTGTGGGTAGTGGAGTCTGATTGTAAAATTAACAAGTAGGATATTTCCATATAATTTCCTTAGCTTGTTTCCAGGTTATGGAAAAATCCTTTTTTAAAACCTCACTATTGACATGATTTTTTTATGAAACTCTGAGGCCACCTGTAAATTTCTTATCAATAATTGATCAATCTCATTTTCTTGGGCAAGATCTTTAAATTCTTTGTCAAGAGTTTTCAATTCCCTTAAAAGCTCAACATGTTCCCTACGAGCCTGGAGGGCCCGTCCCAGTGAGCCGAGATCTGGGACAGGGGGAGCCAAGTCATCAAGAATAGGCCCACAAAAATGGGAAGACACAGAAACATAGGGAGGGGCCATTGCAGAAGGGGGAACTGCCGGAGATTTTTGAGGTGGTATAAAAAGGCCCAAGGACTCCTGTGTTAAGGAGAGATTTTTGCAGGGGGCCAGTCTGGATTAAGGTAACGGGCCACCCCTTTCTCTAGGGAAGCCTCCTTGGTGGGGTCTAGAGAGGAGATAGAGGTCAAATTAACAGAGGGATGAGGATGGGCAGGAGCAGACTCCTGGGGATTGTTAGGTTTAAAAGTCGTGAGCATCCCCTCTTCCATAGAGCTCAGGTCATGAACCAAGAGACAGACTGAAGGCGGGCCAGAAAGTGCTCGGGGGTCTTAGGGCAGGTAGAGGGGGAGCGAAAGGCTTCTTTGGAGATTTTTTCTCCTATATTAATAGGCTTTTGTATGTCAGGGGAATATTTATAGACCCTGAGAATGTCATTAATAATCAACAAAGGCTTTAAGATCTTTTTTCTTTACCCTAGTTCCTTGTATCTGCTAAAACCATCTCAAAAATCTAGTAAATAGAAGAGTAAGCCTCAGCCTGTCCTGGCATTTCCAGTTAGCAGAAGCCAGACCTCTGGGGACTCATCCAAGGTGGCCACCCAGAGCGGCCCCTCAGGGGGTTTGGAAGATCAATGGGAGGAGGGGGAGGGGTGGAGGCGGCGGCCGAGGCCGCGGAGGAGGAGCCCTCACCAGAGGACCCCACGCCAGGACAGATTTATCACAAATTAAATTTCTGCCTTTTGAAAAGCTGAAATCCGCCTGTGCTCAGTATGGTCCTCCTGCTCCTTTTACATTAGCCTTAGTGGAAAACCAGAGTGAACATTGGTTGACCCCTAATGACTGGTATTTTCTTACCCATGCGGCTCTTTCTGGGGGTGACTTTGTCCTCTGGAAAATAGAATTCACAGAAAATTGTCAAGAAGTTGCTCAAAAAAATATTGAACAGCCATCCTCAAAAACTTGGACACTAAAGAAACTCCTCGGCAACCCCCCTTACGATACAAAGGCAGCACAGGCAAAATTTTCTCCTGGCCTCCTGGCCCAGATTCAAAACTCAGGGTCCGGGCCCGGAAACGCCTGCCCCAAAAGGGCTCAGCTACCACCTCATTATCAAAGATTCGTCAGGGCCCTGATGAACCTTTTAGTGTATTTGTCTCTTGCTTAAATGATGCAGCTGAGAGACTTTTTGGGTGGAAGAAACAGGAAAGCACCTTTGTTAAACACTTGGCCTTTGAAAATGCAAACCCTGCCTGCCAGGAAGTCCTCCGCCCTCATAAAAACAGAGCGGACCTGTCTGAATATGTGAGACTCTGTTCAGGTGTTGGCGCTGCCCATGCCATGGGATCAGCTATAGGTGCTGCCCTCAGGGCTTCACAACAGCCTGGAGCCCGCACCTGTTACTTTTGTAAACAACCAGGACATTTTGCTAGGGAATGTCCCCAGAAAGGTCACAGCCTCACGCCCTTAGCCCAGCCAGCTCAGGAGGCTGCCTCTATGAGGCCCCTGCCTTCCACTCTCTGTCCCCACTGCAACAAGGGCCGTCATTGGCTACAGAATGCAGGTCAAAAGTCAATTATGTCTGTCAGCCCCTTCCTGTGCTGGGTGCCAGGAAACTTCCAAAGGGGCCAGCCCCTGGCCCCAATGCCTCCAAGAGCGCTCCCTGGGGCCTTGAGGTCCACTCACCTCCTGCCTCCCCAGCCTCAACAAATTCTCCCACCTCAGTTCCATTCTCCTCCTTCTGGAGAGCAACTCCAGACAGTGCCAGATTGGACTTGTGTGCCGCCGCCACCGAAACAGTATTAAACTCCCTGGAAGGGGCTCAGGTCATCCCTACAAAGGTGACAGGGCCCCTACCTCCTAATGTTTGTGCGCTTGTCCTTGGCCATGCTTCTGCGGCCCTCTGAGGGGTCCAGGTCTACCCTGGCATAATAGATAGTGATTTCACAGGTGAAATTAAGATTCTGGCCACTGCTGTAAATGACATGGTCACAATTCCTCAAGGTATGCGCCTGGCACAGCTAGTTCCTCTACCCTCTTCTGTCTGTGATAATCCCTCAATTACAAACACCCCTCGGGGGTCAGCTGGATTGGGCTCCTCGGATGCCTACTGGGTCCAGCCTGTTACACAGGATCGGCCTACTCTCACCCTTACTATAGAGGGAAAGAAGTTTCAGGGTATCTTTGATACAGGGGCAAACACCACAGTCATTTCACAGTCTCACTGGCCGTCTGCTTGGCCACCGGTTCCATCCCTCACTGATTTAAAAGGAATCGGTCAGTCTAATAATCCTTTAATTAGTTCGAGGACACTTTCCTGGAAGGACGAGGAAGGAAACCAAGGGACTGTCACTTCTTTTATGGTTCCACTAATGGTGTTGCAGCCTTTGTGGCCCAAGGCCACCCTACCTCCTTCCTAACGCCTTTCCAGTCAGCGCAGCTGGTTGAACTTTCAGCAATTTTAAAGGTTTTTCAGACCTATTCTGATCAACCTATTAATATCTATACAGATAGTGCCTATATTGCCTTTTCCATCCCCTTGTTAGAAACCTCTCCAGCCATAAGGCCTACCTCCAACATCACCCCACTTTTCTCCCAGATTCAACAGCTTGTCCTGACTCGCCAACACCCATTTTTTATAGGCCATATTAGAGCCCATAGTGATCTTCCTGGACCGTTAACTGATGGCAATGCACAGGCAGATGCCACCACCAGGCTAACTTTCCCTGTCATGGTTGGCTCAGTCCTACAGGCCCAAACTGCCCATAAGATCCACCATTTAAATTCTCAGACCCTCCGTCTTCTTTTTAAGATCTCTAAACAACAGGCCCGAGAAATTGTCAAACAATGTCCCTCTTGTGTTGTTTCTCACCCTGCCCCACACTTGGGAGTCAACCCTCGAGGCCTCCTTCCCAACCAAATCTGGCAGACAGATGTTACTCATTGCCCTGAATTCGGCAGACAAAAATTTATTCATGTCTCTATGGATACCTTTAGTGGCTTTATCTTTGCCTCTCCTCATGCTGGGGAAGCCACAAAGGATGTTCTTTCTCACCTGATTCTTGCCTTTTCTGTCTTGGGAAAACCAGCTAAGATAAAGACAGACAATGGCCCTGCTTATACCAGCACAGGCTTCAAAAAATTTTGTGATAGTCAACAAATTATTCATACCACAGTGATACCTTACAATCCCCAGGGACAGGGCATAATAGAATGAGCCCACCAAACCCTAAAGACCTGGTTGGCTTACCTCAAGTCTTCTAACCTTCATTTTACCTCCCCCAGAGATCAATTGAGCCATGCTCTGTTTGTTCTCAACTTCCTCACCTTTGATGCTGCAGGGCACTCTGCCGCTGACAGGCACTGGCACCCTTCTCCAGATGCTACCCGGCCACTAGCCATGTGGTGAGATCCCCTCACAGGGCATTGGAAGGGCCCCGACCTGGTCCTTATATGGGGACGAGATTCGGGCTGCATTCTTGACCAGATATACTTTGCTCCCAGATGGTTATCAGAACACCTGCTTAGAGCTGTAAATATACCTGATCTGCCCAGGAGAGATAGCCCCTCTCCTGAGGAAACTAATTCTGTTTCAAATGCTGTCCCTCAGGCAAGCCCTCCAGGCTGTTGTCCTCACCCACAGCAACACCCACCAGCCCTTTAGCTCTGTTATCACTCTGCTCAGAGTTCCTGTGGGGGGACAGTGGGAACTTTACAGAAAACTGTGTTTGAGACCTTTCACACAGTATACAAGTCCCACAGTCAATCACGTTCTGGGCTGTGACACTGCTTGTCACAAATCCAGTCTGACAGCAGGGGTCATGTTTCCAAGGGCAGTGCTGAATTTTCATCCAAGGTGTCAGAAAGGCTTGTCAGACCTGCTGGCCTTGGTGTCACAGGCGGTCATAGCCATGTTGGGCCATTGTTGACACAGCCTGTGGCTGGCAGGTAGCACAGCAAACAGGGTAACACCAGAGATGCCACTCAGGGCACTTAGGTCCCTTCCACCTAGACTAACCTATTATTCCTCAGATCAATTCCTAGATCTCTAAGAAGAGAAGCCGCGCTGAGACGACTGCCTTGATGGGAGCCTGTTACTGCCATCACCTTAGCAGTCCTTCTGGGGGTTGGAGCAATGGGAACAGGCACAGAAATTGCCTCTCTGGTCCTGTCCAACCAACATTACTCTGAACTTCGACTGTCCATAGATGAGGATATTGCCCAATTTGAACAGGGAATTTCTGCCCTCAAGTCATCCCTTTCCTCCCTAGCTGAGGTAGTTTTACAGAACAGGAGAGGCCTGGATCTCCTCTTTCTACAACAGGGTGGCCTTTGTACTGCGCTCAAAGAGAAATGTTGCTTTCACACCGGGGTAGTCAGGGACAATATGGTAAAGGTCAGAAAAGGACTAGAAAAAGAGAAAATGAAAAGGAGAACAAGAGCTTGAGTGGTTCCAGAATTGGTTTTCCAACTTCCCTTAGCTAACAACCCTTCTTTCCTCCCTCCTAGGACCTGTTGTAGGCCTGCTCCTGGTCCTTGCCTTTGGGCCATGGGCACTTTCCTGGCTCACCCGGTTCATCTGAAGCCAAATAACAGACCTGCCGGCCAGGCAGATCCAGGTTCATTACCACTGCTTTGATATGCAGGACTCTAGGGTTGAAATTTCGTCTGACGAGAGATGCCCCACACAGACCCCTTCACTCGGGGGAGGCTGCACCTGTGTGTGGGAAAAAGGCTCACTCAAGGCATGATTGGAGTGCAGCTGGGACTGCACAGGCTGGGGACCATGGTACACCAAAATCCCGAGAGCCTGGATTATATGCCCTGTTGCATAGCGGTTGTGCAGTAGCAACCTTGCGCTTACCCATTTCCGCTCCCTCAAAAAACTGCATGGTCCATTGATTCCCGCACTATGGGGACGCCTGTGGTGCTTGAGTCTGGAGAGACATTCCCTCTTGGACCCTTTTTTCTCAACCTTTAGAGGGATAGGGCCTCTGTAATCCTCCATGAAAAGCCTCTTTCAGAGCCCTCCTTTTAGACCATTCCAACCTGGTTTATGTTGGCCCTTAGATTTATTACTAAGAAGGGGGAGATGTCAGGGACAAAGACAGAATCTCTAAGGACAGGCAACTAGATCATCTTATAGTCAGGTTGCCTAGCAACAGGACATTGAGGCAGAGCACTTGACCCTTTCACCCTGAAAACATCCTATACTAACATCCTGTTAGCTTGCCCCACCTTATGCAAATAACAGCTTCTTGCTCCCCCCACCCTGCAGGAACTATATAAACCCTCTTGGAGAAAAATAAAGTTGCACCTTGAACAGAATCTAGACTTGGTGTATTTCCTTTGTATCTCCTGTCCCTATCATTCTGTCCTTAGAATGGTTGAGAACCCGTTGAAGCCCTGCAGGCAGGGCAATGAGAGAAATTGTATGAACTAACTACAAAGAAGAAATAAGATAGACAAGCTATTGGCTAACGACTTTAATCCCAACACTCCAAAGCCAGGTGCAGGTATATCTGCCTCTGAGTAGAATGCCAGAATAGTCTATGTAATCAGGTCCAAGACAGATAGAACCTAGATGAGCAATTGTCCTTGTGGTAAGATGGAAGAGTAACATTGGGTATATGCACAAAGTGGTAAACTGGATCTTGACGTAGATTGACTCCAAATTATCTGAGGATATCATATTGATTTCCACAGTGCCTGTATAAATTTGAACCTGTGACAGCAATGAATTCCCTTGCTCCATATCCTTTCTAACATTTGCTGTCACTTGTGTTATTGAACTTAGCCATTCTTACAAGTGTAAGACGAAAGCTCAAAGTAGTGTCAATATGCATTTGCCTGATGGCTAAGGATGCTGAACATTTTTTTAAGTGTTTCTCAGCCACTTTAGATTCTTCTACTGAGAATTCTATTTAGAGGTATACTCCATTATAATTGCATTATTTGGTTTGTTGTTGAGTTTCTAGAGTTCTTTATTATCTTTTGTGAGAAAACCCAGAAGCACATAGACAAACATGTTGTACTCACTGATACATGAAAATTAGATGTTAAGTAAAGTACGCTCACAATAAACATAGTTAATCACAGTACAATCCACAGATGCATAGAGGCCAAGTAAGAAGAGCAGCTCTAGGGTATATGCATGAATCTCACTGGGAAAAGTATATAGAATAGATTTTGTGGGTGCACTGGAGACAATTGGAGATGGGAACAGGATTGGTCAGGTGAGTAAGGAAGGGACAGAGAAGAAGACAGGGAGAGATAACTGGATTAGGGGAGATTTTAGCAGGAGACATGGACACAGTGCAATGCAAACTTCATGGAACCTAATAGGGTAACCCTAGTGAGGAGTCCTACTTATCAAGAATTCAGAGGCTGGCTGGGTAGTGATAGCATATACCTTTAATTCCAGTGCTCAGAAGGCAGAGGCAGGCAGACCTCTGTGAGTTTGAGGTCAGCTTTCTCTAAAAAGTGAGTTCTAGGACAGGCTCCAAAAGCTACACAGAGAAAAAATAAACAAACAAACAAAAAGAATACAGAGGCTGAACCAACCATCTTCTGTAACCACACAACACTCCCAATGGTAGGATTGGGATACCAAGCTAGACACAAAACACTCAGCTAACACTTGTCCTGCCTGAAAGATATGCTGGAGCAATCATGGCTCAGAGTGTCTAGCCAATGAATGACTAGTCTAAATTGAAGCCCAAGCTATGAAAGGAGGCTCATGCCTTACAAAGCCTAGATGGATAGGAGCTGCAATAGGATAATCCAGAAAACTAGGAAAGGACCAAGTACCACTGACCAAAGAAAATACAATGAGATGATCTAAAACTATATTCTGTTATAATCAAAGATTTGTGCCTAGCCTAATTGTTATCAGAGAGGCTTCTTTCAGTAGATGATGGGAGCACATACAGAGATCCCTACCCAAACATGAGGATGAGCTCTAAGAATCCGGTGGAAGGAGGGAATGAATATTGTAGGATACAGAAGGGTTGTGAAAACAAGAAAATCTTGGCCCATAGAATCAACAAAGCAGGGTGCATAGGGGTTCAGAGAAATTGAAGTGGCAGTCGTGAAGCCTGTATCGTTCTTTGCCAAATCCTAGAAAGGATTTTTTTTTTTTTTGGTTTTTCGAGACAGGGTTTCTCCGTGTAGCTTTGCGCTTTTCCTGGAACTCACTTGGTAGCCCAGGCTGGCCTCGAACTCACAGAGATCCGCCTGGCTCTGCCTCCCGAGTGTTGGGATTAAAGGCGTGCGCCACCACCGCCCGGCCTAGAAAGGATTTTAAAAAAAAATTTCTTAAATAAAAGAAAAGAAGAGAACATAGACCAGATAATCTACTAAGTAGGGCTCACAGAGGCTCACAGGGGCTCACAGAGACTGAAACAGCATTTACTACCTACATGGGTCCACACCAGTTCCTCTACATATGTGTTATTCTTGTATAGCTTGGTGTTTTTGTGCAACTCCTCACAGTAGAAGTGGGTGGTGTGTCTCTGACATCTTTGCCTACTTTTGAAATCCTTTAACTCCTACTATCTTGTTTCATCCAGCTTTGATATGAGGGTTCCTGCCTAGTCTTTTTGTCACTTGTTATACCAATATCTGTGTTAAATCCATTTTAAAAAGTCTCTTTTTTTTCCAAGTCTGGACACATGAAGCAGAAACTGGTAGAACTCTTCAAGTTCCAGGCCTAGCCTATCTACTGCTTAGTGAGTTCAAGGTAAGACAGGGTTAGAATGTCAGACCATGTCTCAAAACACACGCACTCAAAAATTTCTACTCAGTAAACTTCAGGGCTGTTAAAAAGGTTTGACAAATAAAGTACTCACCTTGCAACTATCCCTTTACTTCTATCTTTTAAAAACAGCTGCCACAATGCATGCTTCTAACCCAGTAATTTTAAGGCAAGAAAAAAAAAGGCAGACAGAAGAAATCTTGCAAGGATATTTACATGTGATAGTAAACTAAGGACCTTGTCTCAAACATGCTGAAGGGAAAAGACCAACAAGCAAAATGTTCTCTGACTATTATAACTAAACCACAAAACACATGCATACCTATCCACATATAAATTAGGACACAGATAAAAACAGTCATAAGCAAATAAATAATAAAATTACAATTGGATGATGTGGCTCATGACTTTTATTCCAATACTTGGGCAGCAGAGGTAGGCAGAGTTATGGGAGTTTGGGGCCAACCTCATCTATATTCTGAGTTCACGGACAGCTAGAGATACACAGAGAAACCCTTTCTCAAAATAAAATTTCAATTCTGATTTGTATTGTCTCATTCTGAAATAATTTTCCAAAATGAATTGAAGTGTCTCAGCTTAACCTCTGCAGAGGTCTCATGGTTCAGGACAATATCACTTAAAATCCTTTCAGGGGTCAGCCACTGGTCCCTGTCAAATCATTCTCAGAAATAAATATAGCTTAGTATGGTAGCAGAGCCAAGCAGTTCTCCTTGAATTCAAGACATTTTGGTCTATGAAGGGAATACGATAGTAAGGCATTCCTCAATAAACACAGACACACACACATACACACACACACACACACACAAATATAGTTTAATATATTTTGCTTTGTTGTTTGAGACAAGATCTCATTAGAAAGCTCCAACTAGCCGGGCATTGGTGGTGCACGCCTTTAATCCCAGCACTCGGGAGGCAGAGCCAGGTGGATCTTTGTGAGTTTGAGGCCAGCCTGGGCTACCAAGTGTCTTACAGGTTATCTGGGAGACTGGACATAGTTTAAACATATATGAGATCTCAAAGCCCACCTCCACAGTGACACACTTCCTCCAATAAAGCCACACCTTCTAATAGTGCCAACCCATATGAGCTTATGGGGGAAAATTCCATCCAGACTACCACAGGTACTAAGTATTAAAGTTCACAAAGAAGTATGATACATCCTGTGTGAGAAAACAATGAACCCATTTTATTGAGAAAGACTAAAAGTATAAGTTTGTTTCTATACCATAATTTATTAGACCATGAAAATTTTGGTAGGGCTCACCTAAGGCCCCATGATAGATTAAGTGAAGTATTCAGCACACATTTAACCCAGTGTGGGAATAATGACAAGGTTGCTCCTTGTCCTCGAAGTAAACAGGGAGTGTAGTTGTGCACTTCTTCAGCAAACATACTTAGAACAGGTGAGCAGCCTTGAGGAAGGAGTCTTAGGACCTTAGTTAGAAATTAAGAGTGTGAATTTTGTGTGATGATCATCAGCATCATAAAATATAATTTTTGTCACACTAACTACACATATCTTTCTTGCTCATGACATTACACTTTTGCCCTAGTTCTTCTCCAACACTTGTTGTCAGTTGTTTGGCAGGCCTTTGCCATTCAGAATGTAATTACCACAACTCTTTCCAACAGACCAAAACCACAATCTATAGAAACAGCAATAATTTATAATATCAACAAGCTCCATAATTCTCATGACAGCCAATATAACAAAAGTTTTAAATACAAATAATAAATGCCTCAAACAATAGTAATGAAATTATTTGCCTTATAACATTTCCACTTTTACCAAGGAGCTCACCTATGAGGATCACCCATGCTGTCTCAGGAACATCCAAGACTGTAGCAATGTTTGAAGTTTCAGAGGCAATGGGGGCTCCTGGAAAGCTAAATATGGCAGCTGGGCAACCAAGAAGTATTTGAAAGGCATATGGAATCAAAATGAATCTGGAGATTGGCTTATAGACTAAAGAATCAGAAGACAACCTGGTAGCAGGAAAATCCTTAAAAAAGGTGGGTGGATTTCTGTCTCACTTTTCCTGCATCAGGTTCTCACTTATATGACCATGGCAAGCGCTTCATACATTATTCCCACCACCCAGCTAATTCTAGCAACTACAGCAGCAACACTGTGACCTTCACATCTCTGGGTTTCATCATCAGCCTTTGTTGACTCCTTGTCCAGATAGATCCAGGTATAGGGGTTTCCAGCGACTAGTTGCAGGGCTGCAAATGATCAGGTCAGGTGACACTCCATGAACACCTCCTTCAGTTCCACAGATTTTTGAGATAGGCAAGAGAAGAGCAGTGTTGGTGCGCAAGGCCTGTGAACTTTTGCAGCCCTGTATTTCTACTTCCCTGAGCCAAGCCCACAAATTACCTACTAATCACACCCTCTCCCTAAAGGAAACTCAACAGAAATTCCTCCAGTCCTCTCCTCACAAGCACTGCAATCTCCAGATGCATCCCCCAGGCAATTCCTTCACAAACACACCCACAAAACATGCTCACAGACATTCCTCCTCCCTGGAAATACCCTTCCAGACACTATTTTTTGCCTGACTCAGAGGATATAGAAATCCTGTGGTGACATCAGTTTTTTCATAAGTAGCAGAATCAGGAGGGCTTGGCAGCTAAACTGGAAAGCTGCTCTAAGATCAAGTCCAGAGGAGACAGCAGGGCAGCCCATCCACTACAAACACAGGGTTCTAGAAGAGGAGACCTATTCCATAGCTGCATTCATGCAGGAGCTGGGAACCCAAAGACACAGCTGACAAAGTACACAGACCCTGAGCCCTGCAAGAAGATATCATGTGGAAGAGAAAACATGGCTAGTAGACATAGTAACATAGAAGGTTTGAAGGGATCTAATGAACCCTCTCCCTAGACCAATAACTATGGGAAACTAATGACTATTGAGAGGCAAAATTGATTTTCCCAGACATGAGCCTCCTAGTTGGTTATTCAAAATGAAGTGGACTGCACTGAAATCATATAAATAAAAAAAAATACCAAATGGACTCAGCAGCTCATATTTATTTATGTTCATAGACAAATAAATATATATGCAATAGTAATATCAAAAGAGAAAACTCCTTTGAGACAGAGTGAGTGGGGGCGTGTAGCAGGCTTTCATTTAGGCCACCAACTAGCGCCGAAATCATGACACAAAGACCTCTTATTAGCTATGAATGCTTCCTGGTCCCATAGACTATGGCACAAGATGTGGATTCTGCCCTATCCACCCACACTACACGATGCACATCTGAGAAATTTCTGCAGATCAGAAACTGATTTTGTCCCCTGGAACTAAACTTCACCAAATCATACTATTATAGCTGGTTGTAGTAAATTTAGAAGCATTCTAATGATATATTGCTGAAAGATAATGCATAACACCATATTTCTATCAGTTTCTAAACTATTTGTAATATTTATAAGACAAACCTGAAAGTGGAGTGCAGTGTTCAGAACTTCTAGATACCAGACTTTCAGTTTTCCAATCTGTCTTCTAGCTACACACCAAAAGTTTGGCCATGTGTGCACATTGGACAATGATATTACAAGCATTATATCCTTCCATGCCAGGGCGGCAGAGTCTCCATATACCCAAGAAATCCATACACAGGAAGGCTCAGAGGACAAGGACTACTGCCCAGGTCACCACATGGACCAACAAAACCACAGTCTGGATCATGGTTCATCCAAGTCCCAGCAGAAATGACAGCTCAGCAGACCTGCTCTGAACATGCTACACTCACCATGGCATGGCTTGGACTTCCTTACAGCTCCCTAGAGCAGAACAAGAGGAGAATCCTGGAAAGCACTTGGAAGCTCCCTCATCAGCTACATTAGCAGTTTCCCTAATGGGTGAGCAGAGTTCAAAGGACTCAGAGAGAAATAAACCCTCCCATGTGGGTCCTTCCACACTGTGATTGGATAGGACACTAACCAGATTTGGTAGTTTAGTAAAATTCTCTAATCTCCTAGAGCACTTAATGCATTTTTCCAATGCACAGGGTCCTTTGAGTGCACAGTTCTTTACATACTCAATGTCCACTGCAACCAACCTCTTGTTTCATAGCTGAGGAATCCTGCAACCAAATACAGGTCACATTCAAACAGTAACCGTTCTTAAACAAAAAGAAGCCATGGATTAGAACACAATGAAGGGTCTATGGGAAGGTATGAAAGCAGGAAAGACATAGTGATAATAATGTAAATATAATCCCAAAACATTTTGTTAAAAAGTTGAAACAGACCATGTGCTCCAGAACCAGGGATTTGTATTAGAGGACACCAAGTACTTCTCATACCATTTCTCCTGGGGTATACATCTTAAACCTGGAAAACACAGTCATATTAGGCAGGTAAACACCATTCTATCCAGTTCTATTTCTTAGGTTCAAATGATGTAACTACTCTAATTTGGTTTCACGAAATATCATTTTTTTTATCCAGATTCTTGATTGCCTGGTCTGTGGACCCAAGAAATGGCAAGTCAGAACATTTATTGATCTTGTAACATTGATTACCTCACTACTCATTGCTAAGGTCAACTACTATCACAGCAGGAAAGTTTTCACCCTCTTTCTTGCTCGTCCTCTCTACTGTGACTATATCTGCTTTATAGTTGGTCAGTAAACACAATTCTTACACAAGTTTCACCTCATTTGTAAATTCACAATAAAATCAAGAGAAGTTGGAGGGTACTCATTCTCTGGTCTCTTTTTCTTTCCCACAGACCAGTCAAGGCCCAGCCTGGAAGGAGTTGCAGGATTCTCTTTCCAGCACTGGAAGGCAGAGGCAGGATTAGGTGTTCAAAGCAATTCTCAGTTATATAATGTGAGGCAAGCCTTGGTTACAAGAGATACTGACCTGAACCAATGGTTCACAACCTTCCTAATGCTGTGACTCTTTAATACAGTTTCTCATGATGTGGTGACATCCCAATTATAAAATTATTATCACTGCCAATTCATAACTGTATTTCTGTTTCTGATATGAATTATAACATAAATATCTGCACTTTCTGACAGTCTTAGGCCAGTCCTGTGATAGGGTCATTTGATGCCCCAAAGGGAGCCATGATCTCCAAGGTTGAGAAGCACTACTATAAACTGACATAAATAAATACATAAGCAAACACCAGTTAAGAAAAAGGTGGAGTAAAATTCTTAAACTGGGAAACATACAAAAAAATTATCAGTAGAGCATTAAAAGAAAATGAATATTAAAAAGGAAACTAATAATTGATGTTTTAAAGTGACAAAAATAATTGAAAGCATATGTAGCTATACTGACTTTGAATCAGAGTAGGCACCTCCATGGTAGAGTGAATACCATTAATAAGAGACTGTATGACTTTGTCCCACATAAAATGATAGCCACTGAGTGTTGTAAGCTAACACATGGAATTACAGCCAGTGTCCTATATCTCAAACCTCTCATCTGACTTCACTGTATCAATAAAGATTGCACACATATCCATAGGAGAATTCGCTATTTGGAAACTGAATACTTAGAAGTTCAAGCTATCCTCCATAAACTGTACACCCCCCAATAGTGTTAGTCTTCATTCACATGTGAGAAATTAATACATGCAGGTAAATTATAGAGAAAGTCACTCACCATGCCCCATCAGCCCTTCTTTGTAATGGAGAACCCTCCAGCTCACTGCACTCAACTTCAGTCTGTGATCAAGTTATTGCCTAGTCTAATGCCCCCTGCAGTGTACACAGTGGACTGTGCCCTGTCTGCAGGCCCCAGCCTTGTCTGCATGTCAATTCCACTGTTCAGTCCCTTCTGGTCAGAACGAATAAGCCATTTTCCACACACATTTCCTTTCCCTGTTGTGCAATGGACAGTCCACTATGTGACTCAAAGTGGTAATTTTAGAACTCTGTGGTGGTGCAGACATTTAATACAGAAATTAGGGTGAATACTTGTAGATAATAAAGGCAATGCTTTTTAGGGATACAGACAGGGTTCAAGTCCACCTCAACCAATGTAGGAGACCTGGGCTTAAAACTGCTTTTCAAAAAGACTGGAGACTTCCTGTTCAAGAATTAATAAACCTCCATGGCATACCAGGACTTAATGTTAGTTGTGACCCTGTAACAGTCTCTTGAGCAGCATGTTAGAGGCCAGGATTTTAGTGGAAGGATTGGCCTTTCTACTGGTTGTAAATCAAGGTTGTCTCAATTGTTACGGAATGTAGCTGGTTAATCCTGGGGAACAAACTTTTACATCTTATCATAGTAATTTCTAACCAGAATGGTTAACATACTACTTATCTTTGGGGTATTTGGGATGCAGCCCTCTCTTACCTAAATTCTACTTTGTGAACTAATGTCTTCTAGAACTGGAAAGACCATGTACCATTAATTCTACTACCATCAATTCTACTCTTCTACATCACAGTTTAGCATTGGAGTGCAACTTTACACAGGAAATACTGTTTACAAGCTCCTAAAATTAATTCCAGTTAGATTTTAAATCTTATTGTTAAATGTTCAAAGTGTAGAACTTCTGGAAGATAAGGGAGGGACCAGGCCTCTCTCAGTTTGGAAATCTCTGTTCCATAGAAACAACACACACATGGTGCTGGCATTTCACAGTGATGTCAACAAGGACATTTCAAAGCACAGTCCTGCTCCCAATGTCTGCACAGGTGCAGCCAACAGAGTGAAGTTATTCAGAGGCTGCCAGCAGGCCCCAACAATTGCCGAGATTATGAGGGACCAAATACTGGAGCATACAGGATGAGCAGGACCATGCTGGACAATGCAGGACAAGGAAAGAACAAGCAGAACTCTGCACCTGACCACTTGCTCCCACCCAGCAAGGGGAGAACCCGACACACTGACTCCCATGACTCAACTGAGCACTCCTCCCAGTCTGCGGACAGCAGCCCCTCGCTCACCATATTGTAGTATTCCAGCTCCGCCATGCTCTTTGCTCAGCTCACAGCAACAACAGCAGCAACACTCTAAGCATAGCACACAAAACGACAGGGACAGATTTTCAATTTAGCCAATTCTGAACTAGGAGGCCGGAAAGACCCTGTAGAACTTCTGACTGGCAGGTCACCTGGAGTGCCTGATTGGCTAGTGAGGCCTGAGTGACAGAATCTCTCTTTAGTTGTTAATATTCTGGGTATCCTTCCTCCTGTAAGACAGGAAATCTCCATCCCACGTAGTATAGTGGGTTGTACCAGCTAGTTAGCCACATTGTGTCCAGGAGGAAGAAGGGGAGTGCCTATGGACAGCAGGAAGATCACATTGTCTGCTCCTAGAGCCAGGGGCAAGTGCTATTGAATTGCAAATCTTTGCTGGTTCAGACAAGTTCTGGGTCTATGGTGGAAGACAGGATCAGGAATCATTGTGCTGTGTTTTTCAGCCCAGTGTAACCCTATGGGAGCTGCTCCTGTCACTCAGGCCGCATTAGCCAATCAGGTGCTTCAGGCAACCTGCCAGTCAGAAGTTATGCAGGGTCTTTCCGGCCTCCTGCTTCAGAATTGATTTAGAAGAGAATCTGTCTCCAGTAATTTTGTGTGCTGTGCTATGAGTGTTGCTGCTGCAAGCTGAGCAAAGAGCATGGTGGAGCTGGAAAACCACAATATGGTGAGCGAGGGGCTGCTGTCCCCAGACTGGGAGGAGTGCTCAGTTGAGTCATGGGAGTCAATGTGCTGGGTCCTTCCCTTGCTGGGTGGGAGGAAGTGGTCAGATGCAGAGTTCTGCTTGTTCTTTCCTTGTTCTGCATTGTCCAGCATGTTGCTGCTCTTCCCACGTGATCCAGTGTGGATCTTCGTGGTCATGCAAAGTCTTCACAATTGTTGGGGCCAGCTGGCAGCCTCTGAATAACTTCACTCTGCTGGCTGCATCTGTGCAGAACATTGGGAGCAGGACTGCCCTTTGAAATGTCTTTGTTGACATTACTGTGAAATGCCAGCACCATGTGTGTGTCCTTTCTATGGAACACAGATTTCCAAACTCAAAGAGAACTGGTCCCTGCCTTATCTTCCACAAGTTCTACACTTTCAACATTTAACATTAAGCTTTAAAATCCTCCTGGAATTAATTTTAGGAGCTTGTAAACAGTATTTCCTGTGTAAAGTTGCACTCCAATGCTAAACTGTCATGTAAAAGAGTAGAACTGATAATAAAATTGAAGGTACATGGTCTTCACAGTTCTTAGGAGACCTTAATTCACAAAATAGAATTTAGGTAAGATAGGGCTACATCACAAATATCCCAAAGATAAGTAGTATGGTAACCATGCTGATGAGAAATTACTATGATAAGATGTAAAAGTTTGTTCCCCAGGATTAACCATCTACATTCCATAACATGGGAAACAGCCCTGACTTACAACCAGTAGAAAGGCCCATCCTTCCACTAAAAACTTGGCCTCTAACATGCTGTTCAAGAGACCATTACAGGGTCACAACCAACATTAATTCCTGGTATTTCATGGAGGCATATTAATTCTAGAACAGGGAGTCTCCAGTATTTTTGAAAAACCATTTTGAGTAAAGGTCTCCCACATTGGTTGAGGTGGACTTGAACCCTGTCTGTAGCCCCACAGAGCATTTCCTTTATTATCCCCCAACTAATTACCCTAAATTCTGTATTACATATCTGTACTACCACAAAGTTCTAAAATTACCAGTTTGAGTCACACACAGGACTGTCAATTGCACAACAGGGAAAGGAAAGGTGTGGGAGCCTGTTCTCGTGTTCCTCATGGCTTTATCCAGCAGGTCCACATAGAGGATGATTAGGACCACGGGCCTGAGTGCAGATGTCTGAGATGGTTTGCACTTGGCTGTGCTGGGGGAGGAGGTCTTCTGCTCCACCCCTTGGCATCTCTATAAAAACCCTGGGGCAGAGCCAGTTGGGGCCCGTTGAAAAAGGTTCCAGGCCCTCTCGAGGCTATCCTTTATTTTCTACCTGTTTATCTCCGCAAGATTCTCTGCAATAAATCCTTATATCTAATATTTCCTGCTGCTCACACTCAAGAAAAATCTGGGGAACTGTGGAGGTGGTTGGGTAAATGCCCCACAGAATGGTGCCATGAACAGGGACTAAAGAAAAAAAGGGACTAAAAAAAAGGGGGTCTAAAAAAGGGGGGATTAAAAACAAATTAACAGGGACTAAAGACAAAATAATAGGGACTAAAGATAAAGGAAAATAATAGTTTTATTACAGAGTTTTTGGCAAAAGTGAGAGTCAGCCCTGCCAGTGGAAAGGCATGCTGGTGTTATGGAAAAAAAAAAAAAAATATATATATATATATATATATATATATATATATATATATATATATATATAGTTTAAAGGCAGGGGTTTTATCCTCGAGAGAAAAGGAAAGCAGACTGGAAGGATGTCCGATGCTGCAGCGAAATTCTCTTTTGTCAAAATTCTATCTTCTATCCCTTTCTCAATTTCTATCTGTGAAAAATAAGTATAAGGTATAGTGTAGTAATATAGTTTAGGAAAAACTTAGAAGTGTAAGATTGTGTAGAAAAAAAATAAGTAAGGCAACTAGACAGAAAAACTCTTCAATTTTCTAACTTTGGGGGCTTTGAATGCAAACTGGAGGAAAAAATCTTTCTTTGACCTTTATGAGTAGTAAAAAAGCTCTTCTTCTGAGCTTATGGGGAAGAAAGTTTCCTATGGAAGCTTTTGTCCTGGGGACAGCTGAAATGCAAATTCTAAGTGGCAGGAGAAAGTGATTTCTCCCCGAGGCAAAAATGGGGTTGTAAAAAGCCAAAGTTTAAAGTTCAGAAGTCTTGGGAAAAGTTGGTCTTTCTCTCTTGGGGAAAAAAATCTTTCTCTTAAACTAAAAGCTTTTCTTGGAAAATTTGGGGGAAAAAATCTCTAAAAAGCTTTAATCTTTCTCAAAAGCTCTCTTTTTTTTTTTTGTTTTTGTTTTTTTTTTCCAGTTCCAAAGTCTTTATTGTTTTAGAAAAGATGATCCATTCATTCTGTGGAATGAAGAGCTATGTCCAGGGATCCACCTCTACTCATACACCCAGTCGTGAGCACAAGACTTGTAGTCAACCAGTTCTTCAGACTTAAACCACAGACTGATCTCCTTCTGTGCACTTTGCACTGAATCACTGCCATGAATGATGTTCCTGCCAACTTGAATGCAAAAATCCCCTCGAATGGTGCCTGGCTTTGAATCAGCTGGATTGGTCTCTCCCAGCATCATTCGGCCTGTCTTCACCACATTGAGACCCTCCCAGACCATAGCCACCACAGGCCCGGAGTTCATGTACTTCACCAGCCCGGGGAAGAAAGGACGGTCTTTCAGGTCAATGTAGTGCTGCTTCAAGTGTTCCTCAGAAGCCCAAAGGAACTTCATGGCCACTAGGCGGAACCCCTTCTGCTCGAAGCACTTGATGATCTCGCCCACCAGGCCGCGCTGCACGCCATCTGGCTTGATAGCAATGAAGGTACGCTCGAGGTTGGCCATGGTCCAAAAGTTGGATGGTCAGCTAGTGTCTGCGAAGAGCTCAAAAGCTCTCTTAAACTTAAAAATTAAAGCCTTTCAGAACTCTTTCTCAGAAGGACAAATAAGAATCACCTGAAGATATTAGTATGGGGACCACCTGTGATTAGCTCTAAGGGAAAACAACAAACTTCTTAAGATGGCAAAACCTCTCTAAGTTCTCTTTTAAAAGCTTTAAAAATCCTCCCTGCAATGCAGGAGGCAGGGACAAGTTCCTAAAAACCTCTTCTAAGCTGTCTCTTCAAGCTAGTAAAAGACAGTGGGTCAGAGTACCTTGAGGGAAACGCTTGGGACAATGTGGGTAAAGAGCTATAGAGAGCCCAAAAGGGCAGGAAACTTTACCTGAGAAAAGCAAAAAAGCGAAGACTTCAGTTAGAGCTGAGCTGAGGCATCAAGGGTTTTGTTTCTGAGTGAGCATTTCAGAATGAAAAGGTGCTCCTAATTGTCCTAATGCAAAGATCCCCTGAAGCAATGCAAACTGTTAGCATTGTATCCTCCCTTCTGACCAAAAACCCAGAGGCGACTGGCCAGCATCTCTGAGTTGGAGTGCATTTCGGGGATACTAGGATTCCTGCAGTTTCAAACTTCTGGAGCAGAGCTGAGGCAGGAAAGTGCAGGACTCAGGGGAAGATTGCTAATGAACAACCAAAGCTAAAGCCAGTGGGAACAGCACAGTTGTCTGCTTCATACAAGTCCCAGGTTGATAGGTGGGATTACGCAGTGTCCACAGCTAAAAAAAGAAATCTGAGAAAAGCTTTCCTATCAGAGA
The DNA here is from genome assembly GCF_949786415.1 of Peromyscus eremicus. Taxonomy (NCBI): domain Eukaryota; kingdom Metazoa; phylum Chordata; class Mammalia; order Rodentia; family Cricetidae; genus Peromyscus; species Peromyscus eremicus. The sequence goes on from NW_026734359.1 coordinate 272,885, forward strand.
AAGGACCTTTCTGGGAAAACAGTAAAGCTGAACTATGTCTGAAGCAGTTGTGCTGCTGAGTCAGAACGCTGTCTGGGGAAAGAGCCCAGCCAGGGCAGAACAGAACTATCCAGGAGCAAAGCTTTCTTTTCTGTCAGAGAAAGCACCTCTTTGAGAAAAGCTTTGTTTCAACTGACTCCCTGAGATGAGGGAGTGTAGCCCTGAGGGGTGATTGCCTCTGGCATAAGCTCTGTCCTTGAGCACCCAGACAAACAAATGCAACCCACTGGGGGACTGGGCCAGGTAAAGGCCTGATGAAACAAAACACCTGTCCTAGTGGGAGTTTAGAAATGGCAAAAAACCTCCCTTGTTAGATTTTCAGTCTGTACACAAACCACACAGACCCCGAAAACAGAAATGGACAAAAAGCCCCTACCTTCAGTAGCAGGGAAAGCTGCCACTGTAGTATCAGAAACTGTTTCTGGGGTAGAGGGGATAAACTGAGACCAAACTGGTACTGTCAGGGAGAAAGACTCTCAAGAAACAGAGAAGGGACACAATCCTCCCCAGAAAATGCATGACCTGTGAAAGCTGCTAAGAGTTTGAGGCAGACTCGGGGGAAGAAAGACCCTACCTCCAAAGGCAGCTAAGAGGAACAGAGCAGCCTAAGATATCTGAAGCTCTGCATCTGGGGGGGGGCAGGCAGGAACAAGCAAAATGAGAATAAAATCAGTAGGAAAAAATCTCTGAAGGAGCTATGGAAAAGCTATTGTAAATGATCTTGTTTTTCACTGACTGGCTAAGGCAAGCGCAAGCCCCAAGGAAAGTTGCTATCAGAAATGCCAGCCTCAATTCCTGCTAACGAGGCAGGTGCAGTTCCGATTTGGGGTCAGTGTCAAATGAAGGAGAGACCAGAAACCTCCCAATGTGTCATAGCTGAAAATGTAAAATGCTTGTCCAAATCTCCCTTTGTGAAAGCAAAAAACTTTGTTCAAACCTCCCGGGCAAGAATTTGGAAGCAAGTGTGGTAAAAGAGAACCAGTTGAATCCTAACCACTAGAACACCAGGGAGCATGGTGGCACACGCCTTTAATCCTAGCACTCGGGAGGCAGAGGCAGGGATCTCTGTGAGTTCGAGGCCAGCTTGGGCTATCAAGTGAGTCCCAGGAAAGACACAAAGCTGCATAGCTGCATAGAGAAACCCTGTCTCGAAAAACAAAACAAAAAAAAAAACAAAAAACAAAAAACAAAAAAAAAAAAGAGAGCGAGAGAGAACCAGTTAACTCTGACGTGAAAAGAACTATGGGAAATGAAGTCCAAAAGCTAGCTTGCAGTAAGGGACTGATATAAGGGAAATGCATTCTGGAAAAGGTAGTTTTTCCGCTAAAGATGGCAACATTGCTCTGAAACAATTTTGTCAGCTCAAAAATACGTTCATGGTAAACTTAAAATACAGCTTTTAAAAGAATAAGGAGGAAAATCGTCTAAGAGTTTAAGTGTCAGTTCCAATGAAAAATTGAAAGGATATGGAACTAGGTGCTTCGCGGTTTGGGGCTCCATTGGTAAAATGCCTTATTTACCCTATTTACGGTAGTTGGATGACAAAAAGCTACCTGTAAGAGCAAACAAGCCATTTTAAAATCCTTAAAACAAGGGAAAGCAGTTTATACACTGAACGTTGTCTTAGATATGAAAAAAACTTCTGTTGAAATTTAAAAAGTTCTTTGCCTTGAATGAACAGCCTGCAATGAGTAATTTATTTGCAAATCTAATAAGGAGACAAGGAAACAGACATTCAAAAAAGAAATGACTGCTTTAGAGATGGGAAACAAACTTCAGACAATCTAGCTGTCTTACAAAAGAGTTGCTTTACCTGAAAGTTCCTTATAAAAAAATCAATGCTATATATCACAGCTGCTAATAACATCAGGAGTTAAAGCTTATGAAATGAAAATACTAAATCGTGAAAATGCTTTTTCTCAAAGTAAGCTAATGAAGGATACGTTTCATAAAAGAACATCTATGTTCTTGACTCCTTTGAATACTAACAGTTTTGGTGCAAATATTGGAACTAACAACAATCAAGTCAAAATGTTTCAGTAAATTCAAGACGCTATTCACAAAAGAAAGCTGCCATGCTTTGTGGGCAATATTAGAGCTCACTCCAATCTTCCTGGTCCTTTAGCAGAGGGTAATGCAATGGCTGATAAGCTAACAGAGATAGTAGCATTATCCCAAGTGGAAATGGCTCAACAGTCACATGCTCTTCATCAAAATAGCAAAAGTTTAAGAAAGCAATTCAATCTTGCCAAAGAAGCAGTTCGTCAAATAGTTAAACGATGTGGGGTATGTCCAAAATATTTTCCTATCCCTCACTTAGGGGTAAACTTCAAGGTCTTCTTCCTAATCATCCTATGGCAAATGGATGTTACACATATTGCAGAATTTGGCCAATTAAGATATGTACATGTGACCATTGACACTTATCAGGATTTTTAATGGCTAGTGCACAATCTGGGGAAGCTACAAAACATGTAATTATGCACTGCTTGAAGTGTTTTTCGTATATGGGTTTACCAGAAATTATTAAAACATAATGGTTCTGAATATAGTAGTAAGGCATTTCAACAATTTTGTACCCAATGGGAAATTGTACATAAAACAGGTATTCCTTATAATCCTCAGGGACAAGGTATTATAGAAGGGGCTCAAAGTTGTCTTAAAATACAACTTCAAAAAATAAAAAGAAGAAATTTACCTTCAATCTCCACATAATGCATTAAATCATGCTCTTTTTGTTCTGAACTTTTTGAACGTGGAGGTCTATGAACAGTCTGCTGCAGATAGATTTTGGCACAGTGGCACCCAAGCGACTTTTGCTCAAGTGAAATGGAAAGATCCCTGCTCGGGATTATGGAAGGGTCCTGATCCTGTGTTAATATGGGGTCAAGAACATGTTTGTGTTTTTTCACAAGAGGAGAATGAAGCTTGGTGGTTACCTGAGCACCTGGTAAGGAGCGTGGAACTAAGGAAGGTCAGCTCCAATGATGTTCCTATAAAGGAACCAGAATGAAAGTGGCTCGATTAGTGTTTCTGAGGTTTTGTCACTGGTTAATGCAAACAGTGAGGAAATAGAGTTAGGGGCTATGCCGCTTTTGGCTTTACTAGCACCTTTAGAAAAATACTTTATATCACCTAATAGTTGTGCAGTATTTGGCGAAGAGCTTTACAGCAGCTAAATATGGTAATTTCACCCTCAGCGTGAAGTGAAGTTTTTCGGTAGAACAAACCAAAAGTACTGCTGTAATAGAAAAGTTGGTCTGAATTGAAGCACTTAGGGGAGCTATTATGAATTTGGGTGAAGGGACAGCCTCTAGTTAAATACTGTTTACTGCTGACAGTGCATCTCTGCTGGTTCAAGAAAGGCTGAGAGAACTCAGCAACTTTGGGGTGTGGCTTCGTCCGGAGAATGTTACAGTGCCCTAGCAACAAGTATCACAACTCTGATGACAACATTCACTAAATCCCAGTGTTGTTATAGCAAAGCTGACTATAAACTCTAAACTTTAGAAATGATGTACATACTTCATGTCTAGTTAAGAGAATCTTTCTAATAGAGATAGTGATAATAATTAAAAGTAAGAAGTAGAAAAAGATGAAAATAAGATATGTGAGTTTGTAGAAATTCTGTCTTGTTAGATCTCTATGTTAAGAAATCTTTAGGTGTTTGCTAAGTTAAATATATGCTAATGGTAGCCCTATATAAGTTTTTAAAATAGGTCTATAGAGTTCCTTTAAGAATATAAGCTTGCAAGATGTATCTAAGGTAGTCCTAAGACATGTAGTCATAAGCTTGTAAGAACTAAAGATGTTAGTTGTAAATGTAAGTTTAAATAAGAAGATAAGAAGTAATTAATACATTTGCTAAAATAATTCTATAGTTTCCTTAAAGAGTATAAATAGATGTTAATATGCTATATGTGAGTTTGTAAAAATGTGTAAATGTTGAATGTGAGTTTATGCTTAAGCATATGTTACATGCAAGTTTGTGAAAAAGTGTAAATGTTAAGTGTGAATCTATGCTTAATGTATATGGTGAAAGAACCTGAGATACAGAAGTTAGTGTCCTAGCAGACTGCAATGTAGGCAGTCTGAGCAGTTTCAAAAGCTCCAGAAGCCGCTAAGAATGGTGGGCCCCAGAACCAGCACAACAAGGCATCTATAGCTGAGATCTGTGGAAAATCAATGCAACACAGAAAAACCTGAGCTAACATCAAAAAACAGTGCAGTTTAGAATACTACTGTACCTATAAAGGTCTCTGTCTGTGAGAACAAAAGTTGCAGAGATGCTTGTTTGAACTGAAATCATTAACTGCAAAAAGTTTTGGTTGTAAAACAGCTCTTCATATTTGGAATTGAAAGCCTGATACCAGGATTTATTTCTTGTTTGAACTTTTTTTTTTTTTTTTTTTTTCGAGACAGGGTTTCTCTGTGTAACTTTGCGCCTTTCCTGGGACTCACTTGGTAGTCCAGGCTGGCCTCGAACTCACAGAGATCCGCCTGGCTCTGCCTCCCGAGTGCTGGGATTAAAGGCGTGAGCCACCACCGCCCGGCCTCTTGTTTGAACTTTTTGAACTTAAAATGAGATAAAACTACAGAAAGTTTTTGGTTATGGATTTCTTCATATTTGGAAGGCTAGTACCAGAATTTATCATTTGAATTCTAGGACTTAATGAACTGAACAATAGATTTCATTGCAATGGGACGATTTTGAGTTTACTTATAGTAATGACCTAGGAACTGGTTTTGTGTTACAAATGGACCCGTTTAAACAGAAAAGTTTGGATTTTTTCTAACTAGCCTTGGACTTTGTTTAAAAAATTATAAAGAAAGGAGGAGTTATGAGGTTGAATTATGTTTGCAGAAACTATGTTTAACCTATTGATGTTAATGCACCCTGGTTTTGTGGAGTTAAGGAAACATTTAAGTTTGATGTGAATACATCAAAGTTTTTCCTATGTTCTGTTAGCAAGAAAATTCAAATGATTAAGAGTTAAAGTTGTAAGATGGAGAAAATTGTTAACTATATATAGCACCATATATGCTAATTCAAATGGTTCTGTTAAGAGTTTGCTTTGTGTTGTAAGATTGGGAGAATTGTGACTATGTATAGCAATATTTATGTTAACCTGTTAATGGTAATGATGAAGCTAAGGGATTCTTTAAGTTTGTAGTTGCCTTAAGAGTTTTTGGTTTAGAAAGGGCTTGAGGCAGCTAAGACTGCTGTAGTCATCTTGGACCTAATTAAAAAGAGAAATGCCATCTTTATCATCCTCTACTCTCATATTGGGAGGTGTAACAGCTATGGAGATTGCTGTAAGCCATTAATAGTTATTTTTTATATATTAAGAAAGGGGGACCTGTGGGAGCCCATTTTCAGGTTCCTTGTGGCTTTACCCAGCATGTCCGCATAGAGGATGATTAGGACCACGGGCCTGAGTGCAGGTGTCTGAGATGGTCTGCACTTGGCTGTGCTGGGAGAGGAGGTCTTTTGCTCCACCCCTTGGTATCTCTCTATAAAAACCCTGGGACAGAGACAGTTGGGCCCATTGGAAAAGGTTTCAGGCCCTCTCAAGACTATCTTTTATTTTCTATCTGTTTATCTCCGCAATATTCTCCATAATAAATCTTTCTATCTAATATTTCCTGCTGCTCACACTCAAGAAAACTCTGGAGAGCTGTGGGGTTGGTGGGTAAACACCCCACAGGAAGGCATTACAGTGCCATTTGAGGAGACTTATGGGCATTTGGACATTTCTGACCTATTCTAGTTCTCATATCTCAAGACTGGAAACCAACAAAACATTTACATCTTTTTATTACTCAACCCCTTCCCACACAGATGAACACAAGTCCTCTTCCTTCTGTTTCCCTGAAGGGAACTGGATTCCATGGGCAAGAGATAAATCAGTGAAGGAAGTAGGTGTATGAATAATGCTTCCAGCCCCCCCCCCCATGCACAAACATACACAATTCCCACACTTACATAGTTTCTCCAGCCCAGATAATCTAGAACACAAAGCTATGTCTGGACTTTTGAAGAACTGCCATTTTTACTTGGGAAATGTGTACACTATCCAACAATAAGCCCTACTCTCTTAATGATTGAGCTTCCAGATCCTTACCTGTTCGCTGTCTGCACCTTTTGTATTGCCCACATGTAGAATCCTGTTCTTCCTGTGACCTGTACATTCAGCATACCTAACAATACCAGTCGATTTAGTTCACTCGATGCTGGCAAATGGGTTTCTTGAGACCCTGGCTTGCTCTGTATTCTTACTATAAGAACAGATTTTACACTTCAATGAACTGACCTACCACAATCTGCTTGATTCTCAGCCAAATATCTAGGCTGCATAGCCATGAGCATTATTCCGATCTCTGATAGGCCAGATGGATCTCCTCAAAGATCCTGGCATTACATGTCACCTATGTCCACCTGGTTTCTTTCTGGGCATAGATTTCTCAATTGCTCTACAATCCCTGAGTACAATGGCTGTGGGATACATTTAGGCTGGTACCTCATTCTGACAAAAGATCATATGTCCTACATTCATTATTTGCAGAATTTAATTATTCAAATACAACAGAAAGGGATACGGAAAAAAAGCATTGAAACCTACTAATTTACATTCCAATTGATGAATAAAATTGTGATATTAGTCTGCACAGTTTGATAATGCCAGTTATAGAGGCAATTATTCACACATTGTATAAGATTCCCAGTGTCAGGTATAGGGTAACTACATGGTTGTTGGTAATCAGGGAGGGCCTAGAGTCTTCCAAAGCTGTAAAGATTTTAGCCATGCCACTTGTTTCCACATCAGATGTAGATGGTAAGATCACACTGTTTAAACCTAACACCAATGTTTCAAGACATATAAAAATAAAGTTAGAATTGATCCAGTAGCTTATTCTATGTCAGCTAGTGTTTACAGTCTTACATGGAACTACACAAACTGATGGGGAGAATATTTATTAGCAAGCAGAACTAGCAGTGAACCTTGAAATCATCAATGCTAGCATGCTGAACAAGGAAGAATCCAGCTGTGAAAGTTATGTGACATACATGTCACCTCCATGTGCAAAGAATGGTTCTTTTATTGGATTTGAGGCCCTCTCTACAAGAGCCAATTCATGATTGCTACTATATGCCTTGTCAAAAATTTCAGACTTTGGATGAGAAAGTTCCAAGAGAAGTGTAGAAGGGGCAGAACACAGAGAAGTAAAAGTAGAGATAGAAGACACAGGGGTCAGAGAATATTTTTTTTATTTTGCAATACAGTTCAGTTCTATATATCAGCCATGGATTCCCTTGTTCTCCCCCCTCCCGCCCCCCTCCCCTTCCCCTCAGCCTATCCCCCATTCCCACCTCCTCCATTGCAAAGCCTCCCCCGTGGACTGAGATCAACCTGGTAGACTCAATCCAGGCAGGTCCAGTCCCCTCCTCCCAGGCTGAGCCAAGCAACCCTGCATGAGCCCCAGGTTTCAAACCGCCAACTCATGCACTGAGCACAGGACCCGGTCCCACTGCTTGGATGCCTCCCAAACAGATAAAGCCAATCAACTGTCTCACCCATTCAGAGGGCCTGACTCAGTTGGTGACCCCTCAGCCATTAGTTCATAGTTCATGTGTTTCCATTCATTTGGCTATTTGTCCCTGTGCTTTATCCAACCTTGGTCTCAACAATTCTTGCTCATATAAACCCTCCTCTTTCTCGCTAATTGGACTCCCAGAGCTCCACCCGGGGCCTAGCCATGGATCTCTGCATCCAGTTCCCTCAGTCATTGGATGAGGTTTCCAGCACGACAAATAGGGTGTTTGACCACCCCATCGTCAGAGTAGGTCAGTTCGGGCTGTCTCTCGACCATTGCCAGCAGTCTGTTGTGGGGGTATCTTTGTGGATTTCTGTGGGCCTCTCTAGCACTTTGCTTCTTCCTATTCTCATGTGGTCTTCATTTATCATGGTCTCCTATTCCTTGTTCTCCCTCTCTGTTCTTGATCCAGCTGGGATCTCCCACTCCCCCAAGCTCTCTTTTCCTTGGAGGTCAGAGAATATTAAACACTAAGTGGGGAACAAACACAACTTTCACCACAAATTGAATGATCTGGCTTAGTTTTGTTTGATTAATGGAGTCTCATACGTGTAACAGTCTTATTCAAAATATCAAGTTCCAATGTAATATCAATTTAATAGAGACTTATAGTAAAAACACAAAGAAAGTAATGAATGAAGACAGATTTCATATGTGTTGATCTAAAAACCTGGTAGGCAGTTTACAGTAAAGCAGAGACCTCTCTGTAATAGGCCTGAGATGCTATATGATGATGATGTTAGGCTGATGGATGGTGGGACTCTGTTCACACTTTACAAAAGGATTAACTTAGTAGTCACCAAGGTATTGGGTCACACAAGAATGAGGGCAATAAATGGCCATTTTGGACCTAAAACAGCCTGTGGTAATTTGGATTTGGATTTGCAACAAGCCAATTATCTACCATCTTTGAAGTTCTAAATGGTTAACTGCCCATGTTAATGTTGCTTTTCTTCTCCATTAACTGCAGTTAAGAGGGACCCTTACTGGTGAAGAAGCATATTTTTGTACATTTCAAAGTAAAACATTTTGCTCTGGCTCTACGAAGTGTTATTTTTAGAATGATTCAGATAACGCTAAGCACACAAAGAACGGTCTGAAGGAGAAACAGATGGTTGTTAAATGTGATCGGGAAGAACTATGTTGGTCATGTTAAATCTTCTAGCCAACATGATACATGTTTGGTTTCATTTGTGATGTGTTTGTATTTGATAGAAAATAATTAGGTGACACATAATTAGAACATCATACACTAAGTTAAATTAATCATGAACAACTTGTGACTTTGGGCAAGATATATAGGCAATGAAGGAGCCATGAATTTTAACCTACCAAACCTCATACTGCAAAACAATGAGATTCTAGCTTGTCCCTCTGTTTACAGTTACCTGCACACTATTACATATTATTTAATATTTGTAGAATTTAAAATAATTTTTACATTCAGGTTTTAGATTTTGGGGGATGACAGCTTGATTTTGTGTAATAAAAGAAACATTATATATCTAAACCCACAGAATGAGCCAAGTATAACATGAATAAGCAACTTCAATATCCCTCACTCACCAAAGACAAGTATTTCTACCATAAAATATGCACACACAGAGAAAAACTGTGGTTTCAATAGATACCACAAATCTAAGGGACCTACAGATATGTATAGAACATTCCACCCAAACACTATAGAATACACATTCTTCTTAACAATCCATAAAAGCTGTAAAAACTAGCTATATATCAGTACACGAGAAAAATATCTACAGATACAGGAAAGGTATTCACATTCCTCATTGTACCTGATCGCAGTGGATACTAACAGGATATATATAACAACACACTAATATATGAAATAATTTATAGATTGTCCTTTCACTCCAATTAAAAAAAACTCTTCCTATATCAGACAAACCATGAATCTAGGGAGAACCATATATAGCTAACAATATATAGATTAATGTATGCACCTTTTAGAACAAATTCATTTCACTTTCTACATTTCATTCTTAAAAAAAAACTTCTTTGGAAAATTGCCCTGGTTGTAAGGTCTTCCAGTGTTTTAATAGCACTGAATTAGTTTCCTGTAAAGTGTATATACACTACAACACATGAACACCACCTTAAAACTAATTTTGCCAATTTTACTTTTGAGTGATAGACATGCTGCCTTTTCTAGATTTTTTTCCTGTGGTAACCTCATGAGTGCTTTATTTCTTGAAGAACCTGTTTTACAAGACAGTCTTTATAACTGTGAATGACCACATTCAAACCCGTATGGAAAGATTTAATCAAGTATTAACAAGAACAGACAAAGGGAGTATTAAATGCTACAGATTTTTCTCTATTACAAAGTTGGAGCTATGCATCTACAGTTTTCATTTAGATTTCTCTCTCTGGATTGTCCACTGCTTCATATAGTTGAGAGTTTCATTACAATATATATTTAGCTTCGTTATTTTTCTAAATTCACCATGGAGTTGAATTTGTTTCCCTCATTAGTCATCAAAACTGGTACACTGACAGATCATACCTTTGAAAGAGAAAGAAAAATTCACCACAGCAATAGTAAAGAATACAAGAAGGTAAAAATTGTTGCAAACATCATACTATCCAATATCATTTCATTTTTAATAATTTTTAACATTAAGTTTAGACAAAATACCTCTTAAAAATATAAGGGGAGTACCAATTAGCTTATTTTCAGCAAGCACACACTTAATAAGACTGTGTTTAGGAAAGATATTGAATATGAATTCACAAGCTTACACAATCTCTTGCCAGAAATGTAGAAGGAATTCATCTTAAATTTGTAAGAAAAAAAAACCCTAAATACCACTATTATAAGTTTGAATTGCATAAATTAAAAATTTATATTCTCTCATGTTCAACAGTATCATAATTTTGTTACCAAAATGTTCATATAAGAGATGATCAGAACAGTGGTGTATGTCTAGTCAATTAGAGAAAAAATCGCCCCAAATATGCTTCTTTGGTATTCTTAAAGGCCATGTGTAAATCTGCCATCGTCACTGTGTATGCTGTAACAGACATTACTTACTAAAATTGTTAATATTTGCTTCTCTAGACAATCTTCTAAATCATTTTTTAAATAACCCCCATGTGCTATTCAGTTCGGTGTTAGGTCCATTTAGCCAAGTAACCACCATACGTTATTGTTTAGGGCTTATGAATTTCTGATGACCCAAAGAACAAAAATTGTCAATTTAAAAGATTAAAATTGAACACAATTTTCCATTACCTAGCAGGGGACGTAAGAGAACAATCTCACTACTGTTCTTCAAAATTATGTAATGTGTTTGCTTATGCAATGTGCCAACAATCCACACCATGGTAACTTTCTGTCAATGAAAACATCAGTGGCAAAATAGAACAATGTCAATCTAAGTCCTGAACTGTCCGCCACACAGGACGCATTGAGAAAAAGCAATAAAGCTTCCAGAGTGAATCACACTTAGTATCGCATTTGATCCAGTTACGGAAATACATGAAATATGTTTTAATTTACATCGTGTCCTACAACTTAACAACTAAAAAATTTCTCAAGAAGGTGGAAAACAAGAAACAGCAAAATGAAGTTTCTGATGTTAGCAGCTGTCTTTACCTTTGTCGGCACTGAAGAGGTGTCTCCTTCTGAAGTAAAAGAGGTTGAGGTATGTATGGTTCTATCGTGTGTTCACATGTAAAGCTCTGACATGTGAGGCAATCTGATAAACATTTTGTTTAGCATGAGCACACAAATTTTGTTCACAGATATTGCTATGAATTTGTGCATGAGTTTTCATGTGGGGATTAATAATGCATCCGCAAAGAGAAATCAACCTCAAATGCTATTTCTCAGTGTATTTTCTTGTTTAGACATGGCATGGTCTCTACCCCTTTTAGGTAGATATCTTCAATTTCTGTAAATTCACGTCAATGAAACTCTCTGTACAAACCCTTTTTCTTTGTGCTGAAATTGTGCTTACCTGCCAACATAACTAGCTTGTTCACATCAATTTTGACAAAGAAACTCAATGTCCTCTACTGTTATTGAATTGCCTATTCTGAACAATCTATTTTACCACATTAATATATAAAATTTTGGAAAATATTTGTTTTATTTGTTTATATTTGTTAAGTTAAAAATTTTCCTGATTTAATGCTGCTTACAGTATTTGAATTAACAGTACAACACATACTTATCAGTCAGTCCATATCTGTAGTTGTTATATCTCAGAAATTCTATTTATCAGAGGAAAATGTTTTAGTCTTTTGATTTTAACTATTCTTGAGATTTTAATATTTAAATACAAATGTATTTCTTGTGTTATTCATACTATTATACATGTAAGAATCATTGATATTATATTGTTTTATTCTTTAAAAATTGGAACTGGTAAATAAGTATAGAGAACTCAAATCAATATAAATTCCATTTATCATCCCACATAAAATGAAGTCTCAGTTGGAATACCAATTTTGTTAGATTAATGTAGGAGAATGCACTGTGTAGCAATTCATTATGTTGAATTCACTGAAAACATAAGCACAAATATTAAAAGCTTGAAAAAGTGTTATAAAAGAAGTGGTTTTTTTTTTTAATGAGAGTAGCTATAGAAGTACTGTGTAGGAAATATATTGTGTATGTAAAAATGCTGTTAATGAAAGTTAATATCTGGGGAAAGTCTGGTAATAAGGAAGGTGATTGTGTTCTTTTGTGCCATTCATTTTTACCATGGTTGTGCAATTTAATTTTTCAGCTATAAATGCACATCAGGAAATGGTGATGCTTATGATGCCATGTTTATATTTATACTGATCAAATTTTTATGTATGCTTATATATTTATTCATACGTCACAAAGGCTTTCATCATGAACACAATATTTTGATAAATATATATTGAGCTTAGAAAAGGAAAATAATTCAGTGCACAAAATTATGTCATGTAAAATTTTATTAATAGGAAAAGGAATTACAGTACAAATTGTTTGAGAATCATTACCTATATCATACATAGTAGTTAATAAAACAGGATGTCCAAGAATTGTGACCTATTGAGACGTACATATAATGCATTCATCAAAAATTTAATTCCTTCTTTCTGTCCCATGAAGTTTGTGATGAATTATATGAATGCTTTTCAAATTCAACAGTGCCACTACCAAAATAGCACCTGTTAAGAAAGTGAGCAGTGACATATTTGAAATCAAAGAGCATTTTCTGTCATCAAGATAAGTATTTTTTCATTTTATTTTAACTGCAATTATAACATTTTCCCCCTTATATATTGTTTTTAATACTTCAAGTCTCTTGTTAGTGTATTTTATCTATGAATTCAAAGTTTTCTGATTACTCTTAATTTGCTTTTGTAAATGTTCTTATGAACATATACAATAACTTTAAATGTAAATGTGTGCAATTACACATTATCAGAATTATTTTAATTTTTTAAAAAATTAAACACTCTAAACAATAAACATATCTACAGAAATGCTGTTTTTCTTTTATTGAAAATAGATAGTTTTCTTGTAAAATAATCATGATTATGATTTCCTCTCCTTCTACTACTCAGTTCTTCTCCCTCACTCCTCCTATCAGGATGAACTCCTCTCTGGCTCTCACTACAAAAGAACAGGCTTCTAACAGAGAACAAATAAACATAACAAAATAAGATAAAATAAAGTAAGATGAAGCAAAAATTATCTTCTCAAAGTAGGGCATGAGAAGCCAACAGAAAGAAAAGAGAACCAAGACTAGGGTATTCCATTTTTTTCTTCAGATGGTATAAATCTTTGAACTCTTAATTTAACTTACAATCAATATGTGTGTTCATTATGTGAAATTTGTAGGTGTATCCTCCACTTCTTCCATCCAGATCCAATGTTTCTCATCTCTAAACATATCAACTTTTTCATTTTACTTTTGCTTAATACAATGAATTCTATTATCTCTGTAATATCTTATAATGTGGGAAAACTACAAATGCCAACCTGAGAAAGACATAAAGTCCCACTACAGCTGCAGCCATCTTTTATAAATATCTCTTCATCTAGTGATTGGTGTTACATTTTTTTTTTACTATTTGTAATCTGGAATTACAAATTGTCCATTCATGTAAAAGTGTTTTGAAGGTAACTGGGGTTTCTGTGCATTTACACATGCATTACTGAAGTCATGTCCCAGAAAATCATTTCAAATTACTCACTCTCTATTCTCTGACAATTACATTCTTCACATAATGTCTTCCTAGATATTTCCTCATAATTGTGTTGTGAAATGTTATTATAATGTAGCACAATGGCTTATTCTTAGCATATTGTTCAGCGAGGATCCTCTGCATTTACCGCTACTCATTTTGAAAAAAAAAAAAAACAGATTTCTCTGATGACTATAGAGATCATCAGTAAACTCTGGATATAAATATCAATATTTACAAGGCAGTTTAAAACAAGGCAATTTAGAAAAGTGCCAGTGGTTCCTCTACAGCCCATGACTTCCATCAGCGTGGGTTCTGACCAAATTCACAATTAGAGACATGAAGTAAGTCTTTTTTTTTTTTTTTTTTTTGGTTTTTTGAGACAGGGTTTCTCTGTGTAGCTTTGCTCCTTTCCTGGAACTCACTTTGGAGACCAGGCTGGCCTTGAACTCACAGAGATCCACCTGGCTCTGCCTCCCGAGTGCTGGGATTAAAGGCGTGCACCACCACCGCCCGGCAAGAATTAACTCTTATGAACCAGACCACCTCAAGATTGAGTAAGGCCATTGATGTCCTTTTTTATTTCCTGTCATTTTCTTGCAGTTTTCTAAATAATTATAAAAACTAGCCATGATATAGAATCATCTCCCCCCCCTATTTCATTTCAAGATTGATTTCTCTATGCCCCCTTCAAATTTTCTGGTTTCTTCATAAATAGACTTATTATCCAGTTACACTCACTAACCAGCGTTTAAGGGAAAAAACATTCATTATACCAGGTCCACTATGAATTCTCTGACCAAATACAGTGAACTAACTTATACGTGGCCCCAAGGTTTTCATTTAATACTCACTATCTTATGGAAGCTGATCTGTCCTTACCTATGTAGTGTATATCTTCTGAAAATCACTTTTATTTGTATATGAAAATTTCTTACAAATAACTGTGTTTTCGTAAGACTTCTTTGTAAGGTTTTCATGAGATTTCTTGTTATTTATTTTTATTGGATCAGACCCCCTCACTTATATGCATGCACTCTGATCTTCTCCGTATTTAAAATTTTAACATCCACTACGTCTTTATTACTAACTTTTCTGTTCTCATGGTGAAATGCTATGATGAGAAGTGCTTAAGGTAGAAAGTTTACTTTTTATTGGATTATAGAAAAAGTGTCCATGTTGGTGGTGTGCCATGGGAGAAAGTAGCTGGAATAGGAATCTGAAAGTTGATATGCCAAACCATACACAGGAAGCAGACAGAGACAATGAACTGGAGGCAGGGAATAGGACTATAAACACTCAGATCCCAACCTCATTGATGTACTTCCTCTACCAAGGCTCCACTTAGAAAGTGTTTCCTGGTTGCCCCAACATCCACAGGTCTTACTGGAGATACAGGACCAAGTGTTCATGAGCATTTGGGGATATTCTTCATTCAAACCATTAGAAGTTCATACCATGAACTTAATTGTATTGAAATAAGTTATGCTCTATGTATCTCCTTTAAATATACCTCCTTTTCGTTAACCTTCTTTCTATCCTCATTTTTCTTTCTTTCTTTTTTTTTTTTTTTTTTGGTTTTTTGAGACAAGGTTTCTCTGTGTATCTTTGCGCCTTTTCCTGGAACTCACTTGGTAGCCCAGGCTGGCCTCGAACTCACAGAGATCCACCTAGCTCTGCCTCCCGAGTGCTGGGATTAAAGGTGTGCGCCACCACCACCCGGCCTCTATCCTCATTTTTCATTTTCAACTTCATATCAAAATGTGCACAAAATTTTGTGTCCCTGTTGTATTTGCTTTCTACTACATACTCATTTGTATTTTACTATACTACTTCTTGAATGTACCTTTCCCCTCACATCCAGTTCCAAGATTCCTGGGTTCTAAATATATTCTAGGTAAAACATTAAAAAAATTAATGTGAACGTAGTGGTTATACATGATAAAGAAAATGTGTGCTTTCTTTCTGGCTCAAGGTAACTTCATGCAGTATAATTTTCCACATTTCAAACATTTACCTGCAAATTGTATAATTTTATTAATTACATAGCTCTCTTTTGAATCCTCATGCTACTTTAATTATACATTCTGTTTTTGATGAGCATAAGGGTTGATTTTAAATTTTTGCTACTATGAAATGAGTAATACTAAACATGAATATAATATATCATTTACCAAGTCTTTTGATATATTCCTAGGTGTGGTAAATAAGCGTCCTTTGGACTCGGCATCCTAAGATTTTGCATCAGTTTTATTCATGAAAAAAGGCATTCATACTAGAATAATACAACATCTTAAAATTTTAATCTTCATTTCTCTGGTTATGGATATTAAGCTCTCTTCTCTGGAGGATCTTCTGTTATATTTCATAGCAAATTTTAATGTTTACTTCATTTTTAGCATTTAATACATTTATATATTTCAATATGATAATATTTACTTCAAATTTTCCTCTCTCTGGTCCCCAAATTGAGGCATTATTTAATCATATTTTTCATCTTTTTTAATTCACAAACTTTTTAGTTTTTTGTAATAAAAGAACCTAATGTCTTAGATCAGTGTTGTAGAAAAATGATTTCTGACAAAATCAGTGTGTCTTTTAACTGTACTGAGAGTTTTCTTCAGTGTAAAAGATATTTTTGTTTGGGAGACCCCATTTTCAGTCATTCAGCGTTCTTCAATTATTTTGGTGCTCTATTCAGAACATTTTTAACTGCACATAGAAGATCCAGAGTAGTATAAGACATTCTTTCATTCTTTCACTACTTAAAGAAGAATCTGTTATGGTGAGGTACAAAGGACTTCATTTTTGTCTTTTTTGCTAAGCAGCATAGATCCTCAATACTATTTGTAACATGAATTTCTTCACACTATACATAATATTGTTTATGCCTAGAAGCTCAACATTGTTATATATTTGAGGATTTAACATTTAGGAATTGGAAATATTATCATTTAAAAATGCTTACAAAGCTACCCCTGGTAATTATATCATATAATAAGATCTGCTAAAAATATTCTGATTGGCATTGAGAAGAAAAAACAATACTTGACCTAATTTTAAAATTGAGTATTCCTGGTCAGTTTTCAGGGGAATTTCGTACCCTCTACTTAGCAGCTGATGAATTAAAGTTAGTAGGAGAGAATGGGCCTCTAAGAATATATGTTCATCATATTCTCTATTATAATAAATACCAGGAAATGTGCATCACCTTTTATATCAGGTAAGCTAAATGTATTCAGATATAATTTCCTTGACATTGTATTAAAATAAGTCAGTTAAGGAAGATGGTTAATCATCGTATCTTAGATCATTTCTTGGTTATTATTTAACATCAATGTTCAATGTTCTGTAAGAAGAACTCAGTCTCGGTAGGTAGAACACTGATCCTCATACCTCCATCTGACAAATTGGAATTACAGCCCCACATCACCACATCTACACCTTCTTACAATTTTAATGTATGTCTTCTCTATTAAAAATACATAGACTTATCAAACAAGGTATGTTAGGTTGTTTTTATACTCACAGCAGACAGATGCCAAACCTCTAATATTTAGGCATTTCACTTGAAACTGCATGTGCATTAGAACAGACATGATGAGTGATATTGTTAGTTTCTCCTGAAATTCTACTAAAGTGGAATATAATTTAAAAAGTAACTGCTTTAGTTAATATTTCCTCTGAAATTGTGATGTTGGAATATATGTATATATATATATATATATATATATATATATATATATATATATATATATATATATACACACACACACACACATATATATAAACACATTATGTTACAAACAGTTTACATGCATACATGAATAAAACCTTATAATTTGGGCACAGGAGGACTATAGGATGGCTTTATGTGAACACATTAGTAGAATTATCCATTTATTATTGTGTACATAATGCAATGTAAATTATCTCTGTGTTTTAGCTGAAGGATGTATGTGTAATATTGACTGATGAAAATGGAATGATTGTTACTTTGTGTTTAGGCAAAAGTATGGATGCCAACTCTATGCACTTCTGGTTCAAAAAAATAGTTACTCTCACTTTCACCACACTCAGTGAGTATTTTATCTGTTCATGGGAATACCAAAACAGTGTACAAACTTTGTTAAATTCACACCCATGTTAATTACTTTAGTCAGAGCTTTAACAAGTTATTTCGAGAAAGTAAACTAATTCCAAAGTTTATTTTTGTATCATTGCTTCAGGTGATCCCACAGCATCATGGGCCAGAAGCCAGGGTGGAGAGCCTTATATTACAGGATTGTGGATGTTTAGAAATACATTATCTACTCTCCCAGAAAACTGGCTTCAGACAGAAAAAGATGGAACTAAAGGTATATAAAATATCTAATCTATTCTGCTAGTGATCCCTCTATATTATTTTGCCTCCTCATCTAAAACTCTCACAAACACAGCAAGCCATGAACCAAGTGGGAATGTTTACACATTCTCTCCATCTTAAATGGATAATATGTTTCTAGAACTCTTTTCTTAACTGTTTGAAAATGAAATACCAAAAAAAAGATATGAAGTTTACAGTTATAACTGTTGGTCAATTATATGGACATTTTTTTGCAACTTGAGAGTTTTCTAATGTAGGATAAGATTATCATTCTTGTAATAATAAAATTAAAAAAATGTTTTCCCTGATGATAGTGTAAGAAAGTTTGTGTTTGGGGTTTATGGAAGTCTGAAAATTTACAGTGGTTTAAGAAAACTAGAGAAACTGTAATTGGGTTAAATCACCTGAATTTTATAGAAAGTAGGAAAAATCCTTCAGTATTTATTTGGACTGTTATAAAATTTCAGTATTACAATTTGTTAAATATCCATTTAAAAAGTC
The DNA here is from genome assembly GCF_949786415.1 of Peromyscus eremicus. Lineage (NCBI taxonomy): Eukaryota > Metazoa > Chordata > Mammalia > Rodentia > Cricetidae > Peromyscus > Peromyscus eremicus. The sequence goes on from NW_026734359.1 coordinate 291,582, forward strand.
TCATATTTAAAGTTAACACATATTGGATATCAACTTTTTAGAGGAAATGTAAACAATTTATAAACTTTTATTTAACAATTAAGTATTTAATCAGATCATTTACTGTCATTTTTGCTTGTCAATTTTCATTTATGTAAAATGTATATTTAACATAGAATTGTGTGGTATACACATATATGCACTTGTTATTTCTCACACACAAATATATGTATATATATATTATTTCACATACTATAATTTCAGTTACATTTTTTATAATTTAATTTAATTTTACATATCAGCCATGGATTCCCTTGCTCTCCCGCCTCCTGACCTCCCCCCCCACCTTTCTCCAAGCCCATCCCCCATTCCCATCTCCTCCAGGTCAAAGACTCTCCTAAGGATTGAGTTCAACCTGGTAGATTCAGTCCAGGCAGGTCCAGTCCCCTCCTCCCAGGCTGAGCCAAGCGATCCTGCATAAGCCCCAGGTTCCAAACAGCCAGCTCATGCACTGAGTACAGGACCCGGTCCCACTGCCTGGATGCCTCCCAAACAGATCAGGCCAATCAACTGTCTCACACACTCAGAGGGCCTGATCCAGTTGGTGACCCCTCAGCCATTGGTTCATATTTCTGTGTTTCCATTCGTTTGGCTATTTGTCTCTGTGCTTTATCCAACCTTGGTCTCAGCAATTCTCGCTCATATAAACCCTCCTCTTTCTCGCTAATTGGACTCCCAGAGATCCACCTGGGGCCTAGTCATGGATCTCTGCATCCAGATCCCTCAGTAGTTGGATGAGGTTTCTAGCACAACAATTAGGGTGTTTGGCCATCTCATCACCAGAGTAGGTCAGTTCGGGCTGTCTCTGGACCATTGCCAGCAGTCTATTGTGGGGGTATCTTTGTGGATTTCTGTGGGCCTCTCTAGCACTTTGCTTCTTCCTATTCTCATGTGGTCTTTATTTACCATGGTCTCTTATTCCTTGTTCTCCCTCTCTTTTCTTGATCCAGCTGGGATCTCCCGCTCCCCCAAGCTCTCTTTCCCTCGACCCTCGACCTTCATTTCCCCCACTCATGTCCAGATTGTTCGTGTAGATCTCATCCATTTCGCCATCATTGGGTGATCCCTGTGTCTTTCTTGGGGTCCTGTTTGCCAGGTAGCCTTCCAGTCTAGTCATCCTTGTTCCACATCTGGTATCCTCCTGTGAGTGAGTACATACCATGTTTGTCTTTCTGAGTCTGGGTTACCTCACTCAGGATGATTTTTTCTAGATCCATCCATTTGCCTGCAAACCTCATGATGTCATTGTTTTTCTCTGCTGAGTAGTATTCCATTGTGTATACGTACCACATTTTGTTTATCCATTCTTCAGTTGAAGGGCATCTAGGTTGTTTCCAGGTTCTGGCTATTACAAACAATGCTGATATGAACATAGCTGAGCAAGTGCTCTTGTGGTATGATTGGGCATTCCTTGGGTATATGCCCAAGAGTGGTATAGCTGGATCTTGGGGGAGATTGATTCCCAAATTTCTAAGAAAGCACCATATTGATTTCCAAAGTGGTTGTACAAGTTTGCATTCCCACTAGCAGTGTTGGAGAGGTCCCCTAGCTCCACATCCTCTCCTTCATAAGGTGTCTTCCTTGTTTTTGATCTTAGCCATCCTGACAGGAGTAAGGTGGTATCTCAGAGTCATTGGGAAGGCCTCCCTTCTCCAAGACCCCGGCAGACCTTTCAATGTCCTCGAGTTGTTAATTTTTATCAGATGAGAATTTTTATATCATTTAACTGATTTCTAGTGTTCAATATGTACATTTTGAATTTTAGACTGCTATCAGGTGAGAATTTTCATTTTATTTGTCTGATTTTTTTGTGTTCATTATACATATTTTTGGTGTTATACCTCTATCAGGTGAGAATTTTTGTTTTGTTTATATGATTTCTTGTGTTCACTATGTATATTTTGGATATGAGACCTTTATCATGCAGGAATTTTTGTTTTAGTTATGTGATTTCTTGTGCTCAATTGGTATATTTTTATATTAGTCCTTTATCAGAACAGAATTTTTGTTTTAGTTTATTTCTTATATTCAATAAGTATATTTTTTCATATTAGACCTTTATCTCATGAGGATTTTGTTTCCTTTTTCTGATTTCTTTTACTCAATATGTGTATTTTGGATACTAGACTTTTATCAGATGAGAATTTTCCTTTTATTTATCTGATATCTTGTATTCAATATGTATATTTTGAATATTACACCTTTATGAGATGAGAATTTTTGTTTTATATACTCTTGTGTTCTTGTGTTCAGTATGTATGTTTTGGATATTAGACTTTCATGAGATAATAATTTTTGTTTTAATTAATTTACTCTTAGTATGTTTTTTATAAAAGACCTTTACTAGATGAGAATTTTTGTTTTATTTATCTGATTTCTTATGTTCAATATATATATTTTGGATATTAGACTTTTATCAGATGAGAAATTTTGTTTTAAATATACATATTGAACACAAGAAATCATATAAATATAACAAAAATTCTCATCTGACAGAGGTTTAATATTGAAAATATGCATAATTAACAAAAAAATCAGACAAATAAAATGAAAATTCTCATCTGAATAATTTCTAATATCAAAATATACATACTGAACAAAAGAAATTAATTAGAACAAAAATTATCATCTAATAATTTTTTGTGTTTTCAATATGTATATTTTGGATATTAGACATTTGTTAGGTGAGAATTTTTGTTTTATTTACTTTCCTGTGTTTACTATGTATATTTTCAATATTAGACTTTTATCAGATGAGAATTTTTGTTTTATTTATCTAATAATATCAATATGTATATTTTGGATATAAGACCTTTATCAGGTGAGAATTTTTGTTTTATTGATCTGATTTTGTCTGTTCAACATCGATATTTTGGATATTAAAACTTTAACAGATGAGAATTGTCACTTTATTTACCTGATTTCTTGTTTTCAATTGATATATTTTTTATATAAGAACTTTATCAGAATAGAATTTTTGTTTTATTTTATTTCTTGTGTTCAATAAATATATTTTTCATATTAGACCTTAATCACTCAATAATTTTGTTTTGTTTTTCTGATTTCTTGTGTTCTATATGTATATTTTGTATGTTAAACCTTTATGAGGTGAAAAGCTTTGTTTTATTGATCTGATTTCTTGTTTCAATATGTATATTTGCATAATAGACCTTTAGCAGATGAGAATTTTTGTTTGTTTATATGATTTCTTGCATTCCATAGGTATATTTGTGATATTTGACCTTTATCAGATCAGAATTTTTGTTTTATTCATCTAATTATGTTCCCCATGCATATTTTTAATATTAGACCTTTATCAGATGAGAATTTTTCTTTTATTTATTTTCTTGTGTACAGTATGTGTATTTTATTTTTTAGACCTTTATCAGGTGAGAATTTTTGTTTTATTTATGTGATTTCTCGAGGTTTTTATATATATTTTGGATATTACACTTTTGTCATGTGAGAATTTTTTTGTTTTAATTTCTTGTGTTCAGTATGTACATTTTGGAATATTAGACCATTAACAGATGAGAAAATTTATTTTTCTAAATATTTTCAATATGCGTATTTTGATATTAGACCTTATGAGATGAGAATTTTTGTTCTCTTTTATGATTTCTTGTGTTCAATATGTATATTTTTGATATTAGAGCTTAATAATATCTGATTTTGTCTTTTATTTAATTTCTTGTGTTAAGTATGTATATTTTAGAAATCACCACATCATCAGGTGAGAATTTTTGTTTTATTTAATTTCTTGTATTCATTATGTATATTTTTGATATTAGACCTTTATCAGATAAGACTTTTTGTTTTGTATATTTGATTTCTTACATTCATTTTGCATATTTTGGATATTAGTTCTTTATTAAGTGAGAATTTTTGTTTTATTTAATTTCTTTTGTTGAATGTGAATATTTTTGATATTAGATCCTAATCAGGTGAGAATTTTGTTTTATTTATCTAGTGTCCTGTGTTTAAAATGTATATTTTAAATATTAGACATTTATCAGATGAGAATTTTTTATTTGTCTAATTTCTTGTGTTCAATATGCATATTGTGCATATTAGACATTTATTAGAGGAGAAATTTTGTTTAATTCATCTAATTTTTTATGGTACCTATATATATACATATATATATATATATATATATGTATATATATATAATATTAGACCTTTATCAGGGGAGAATTTTAGTTCTTTGTCAGTTGAGAATTTTTATTTAATTAATATAATCTGTTCAGTATGCATATTTTGGATATTAGATTTTAATCAGATGAGAATTTATTTATTTATTTAAATATATTTAATATGTATATTTTTGATATTAGACATTTATTAGGTGATAATTTTTGTTATAGTAGTCTGATACCTTATGCTCAGCATATATATTTGGATATTAGACATTTATCTGATGAGACTTTTTGTTTTATTTTTCTGATTTCTTGGGATAAAACATATATTTGGATGTTAGACCTTTATCAGAATAAAATTTTTGATTTTTTTTATTTCTTAGTTTCATTATGTATATTTTGGATATTCGAATTCTATCAGATGAGAGGTTTTGTTATATTTATTTGATTTCTTAGGTTCAATATGTAAATTTTGGATATAGACATTTTTTAGGTAAAAATGTTTCTTTTATTTATTTTGTTCAATATGTGTAGATGTAACCAACTGTCTTTTTAAATAAGAAACACAGAACCAATGCAAAGAAGAAAGCCAAGAAGTCAGAGCTAAGAGCTAAAACCTTACCCTTCCTCCTGCAGAGGTCCTACCTCTCCGAAACAAAGCTACTTCCTGTGTTAAAGTCTTTATATAGACTTTTTGTTCTGCCTTCTCATTGGTTGAAAACCCAACCACATGACCGGCTCATCACTGCCTGTCTGTATAGACCTCCAGGTCTTCTATGGTTGGTATTGTGATTAAAGGCATGTGTATCCAATGCTGGCTGTATTCCTGAACACACAGAGACTTACCTAGCTCTGCCTACCAAGTGCTGGGATTAAAGGCATGCACCACCACCACCTGGCTTTCGTATGGCTTGCTATTAAGCTCTGACCACTGGGCAACTTTATTTATTAACATACAAATAATATTTTAGTACAAAATAAAATATCACCATATTTCCCCTTTTCTATTTTAATAAAAAGAAAAAAGGAAAAAGCTTATAACTAACATAAGAAAAACTATATACAAAAGTACAATAACTATATACAATACATACAAGTAATAAATATCTAAACAATGTCTAGTCCATTTGTATTTGACAAATTCAGAGAAAATAATTCCATTATGTATCCTATTGTGTCTAATTCACTTTCTATCCTAATTAATCTTCAACTGTAACTAACTAATCTTCATCTCCCTCAGAGACCCAAAAAGGAAATAATATTAGCTAACAAAAATAAAAACAGGAAGTACATGCAAGCAACTTCCAAAAAATTGTGAGTTGACAGAAACAGCCAGCTGCCTGGACAGTCACCTGAGGTTTCTCCGCAGTGCTGGGGCATCATCATCAGCCTATAGGCTTAGCATATCTGAGAGACTCATTTGTGAAGTAGGCTTAGCATATCTGACAGACTCATTTGTGAAGTAGGATGGACACAAGGTCAACAGTTCAACATCACATTGGGTGCGAGCAGTCTATATACCAGAAACACCTGAATTCCACTAGTGTCATGTCATGATTCAGGATTTTAAATTTTGGAAATTGTTGATTTTTTTTAATTCTGCTGTCCATTCTTCTTGGCTATGTGTGTATGTGGCTTCATCTCAGCATCCTGTTCTTCTCCACATCCCTCTACTAAATGCCATTCTACTATTAAGAGGCATGAGCTTACTCTTCAAGAATAACTGTTTCAGCTGCTGTTCCATTGCACATCAGAAGCCATCGGCCCACTGCCTGTTCAGCTGCCTTCGAAGAAAAGAGCACAGTACCTTTTCTGGATTGTGAAGGCCACTTCAGGGATGGTGCCATATTATCCTGTCCTCAGAAGATGCCTTTTGGTAAAGCCATAACCACACTTGATTTAGAAAAATCAGTACTCCTTTGTTTCGTGTCCTGTCTGTCCTGTTTGTCAGCAGTTGATTCGGGGATACTTTGTTGTCCAGTGGCTATTTTTTGCCACAATGAAAGTTATCCCTAATTGTATTTTTTTTCAGTGCCCATATTTTCTCTGAAGTAGATTGGTACTGCCAGGAGCTGACATGTCTCATAGTCATAACAAAAAAGAAAAATTTTCTATGTTATTAAAATATTTTAAATGCCATATTCTGTAGATCTCTGAAGTATTTGAAGATGACCTGTCTATCTAAAATATATCTGCTCAATCTTGAAAACATATCTAATTTGACTACAAGTTTTATTATAATGTCTAACTACTAACTTTCACGTCTTTATATCCTAATAGTTGATAATAATAACATTCAAGGATCAGAAAATTGTATTGCATTGTTAAATGAATGTTATAAATACAGTAAGAAATATACAAATATGTATACATTTGATATTAGACTTTTATAAGTTGAATTTTATTTATTTAATTTCTTATGTTCAATAACTGTATGTTTGATATTTGATATTTATCACATAAAAATTTTGTTTTCTTTTATGATTTCTTGTGTTCAATATGTATATTTTTGATATTACACCTTTTAGCAGATGAGAACTTTTGCTTTATTTACCTATGTTTAATATGTATAATTTTAGTATTAAACTTTTATTAGATTAGAATTCTTCTTTTCTTTAGTTTTTTTGTGCTCAATAATGATATTGTTGATATTAGACCTTTATCAGATGAGAATTTTTGTATTATTTATCTAATTTCTTGTGTTCAATAAGTATATTTTTGATATTTGACCTCTACAAGATAAGAATTTTTGTTTTATTGAACTTTTTGTGTTCAATATGTTTATTTTGGATATTAGAATTTTCTCAGTGAAAATTTTTTGTTTTATTTATTTTCTTGTGTAATATAAATACACTTTTAATATTTGACCTTTATCAGATGACAATTTTCATTTTATTTATCTGATTTTTGATGTTCAGTGTGTTTTTTTGGTTATTAGACTGTTAGCATTTGAGAATTTTTGTTTCATTTTCTTGTCATCAATGTGTATATTTTGGATATTAGAACTTTACCGGCAGAGAATTTTTCTTTTATTTAATTTTTGTGTTTGATAAGTATATTTTTGATATTTGACTTTTATCACATGAGAATTTTGTCCTGTTTATGATTTCCTGTGTTCAGTATGTACATTTTGGATATTAGACCTTTTTCAGATGAGAATTTTTGTTTTGTTCATCTGAATTCTTGTGTTCAATGTATATTTTTATATTTGACCTATATCAGATGAGAATTTTTATTTTATTTAATTTCTTGTGTTCAACAAGAATATTTTAGTTATTAGACTTTTATCAGACAAGAATTTTTGTTTTATTGGAATTTTTGTGTTTAATATGTATATTTTGGATAATAGACTTTTATCAGATAAAAATTTCTATTTTATTTAATCTCCTATGTTCAATATATGTTATAGTTATTAGATTTTTTTCAGAGGAGAATTTTTTTCATTTACCTAATTATGTTCTATACATATATATTTTTTTATTTTATAATTTGATTTAATTTTACATATCAGCCATGGATTTCCCTGTCCTTCCCTCTCCCTCCCCCACCTTCCTCCTATCCCATCCCCCATTCCCATCTCCTCCAGGGCAAAGCCTCCCCTGAGGACTGAGATCAACCTGGTAGACTCAGTCCAGGCAGGTCCAGTCCCCTCCTCCCACCCCGAGCCAAGCGACCCTGCATAGGCCCCAGGTTTCAAACAGCCAACTCATGTAATGAGCACAGGACCCAGTCCCACTGCCTGGATGCCTCCCAAACAGACCAAGCCAATCAACTGTCTCACCCATTCAGAGGCCCTGATCCAGTTGGGGACCACTCAGCCATGGGTTCATAATTCATGTGCTGTGGGATGTTCTGTATGGCAAATGTGTTGCTAATTAGTCAATAAATAAAACACTGATTGGCCATTGGCTAGGCAGGAAGTGTAGGCGGGACAAGGAGGAGAATAAAGCTGGGAAGTAGAAGGCTGAGTCAGAGAGACACTGCCAGCCGCCATGATGAAAAACAGCATGTGAAGACGCCGGTAAGCCATGAGCCATGTGGCAAGGTATAGATTAATGGAAATGGATTAATTTAAGCTGTAAGAACAGTTAGCAAGAAGCCTGCCACGGCCATACAGTTTGTAAGCAATATAAGTCTCTGTGTTTACTTGGTCAGGTCTGAGTGGCTGTGGGACTGGCAGGTGATAGAGATTTGTCCTGACTGTGGGCCAGGCAGGAAAACTCTGGCTACAAGTTCTGTACACCAGGCTGGCCTGGAACTCACAAATCCTCCTGATTCTGGCTCCCAAGTCCACAGATTAATGTGGGTGAACATTCCTGGCTTTTTTGTTTTTATATTATTGAATGATGGGCCTGGGATGTAGGTTTTTGTAAATGTCAAGCATATGCTGTTGTACTGAGCTCCACATATAACTTGAATTTTAAAATTTGACACAGGTTATCATTCTATTTCTCTATTTGGAATGTATTCATGATATTAACATTCTTGCGCCTTCTGAGTCACTGCATTGCAGGTGCATGAACTTCCTCCTGCCTGTTACATTTGTTTTGATTTTGAAATGAATATGAATATTTTATCTGAATGCATGGATATGCACCATGTGGGTACCTGATCCTCACAGTGATCAAAAGATGGTCTCAGTAACCCTGAACTTGGAATAATGGATACATGTGTTTCTTCATGTAAGTACTGGCAATTGAGCTCACTTCTATGCAAGACCAGCAAGAGCTCTTTACTAGCTTGCCATCTCTATTGCCCTGTGTTG